>NC_091591.1:10941675-10943992 GCF_042767895.1 Penaeus vannamei | reverse complement strand
GGGGGAAAAGGAGGGGGAGGAGGGGGAGGAGGTGGAGGTGGAGAAGGTGGAGAAAGGGGAGAAGGTGGAGGAAGGGGAGGTGAAGATGGTGGTGGAGAAGGTGGATGAGGTGGAGGGGGAGAAGGTGGATGAGGTGGAGGGGGAGGAGGTGGAGGTGGATGGGGACGAGGTGGAGGTGGAGGCGGAGTTGAAGTTGGAGGAGGAGAAATGTAGGGGGACGAGGTGGACGTGGAGGAGGTGGAGGGAAGAAGATAGAGGTGGTGGAGAAAGTGGAGGAGGTGGAGGGAGAGAAGGGGGAGGAGGTGGAGGTGGAGAAGGGGGAGGAGGTGCAGGTGGTGGAGGAAGTGGAGGGGGAGGGGGACGTGGTGGAGGAGGTGGTGGAGAAGGTGGATGAGGTGGAGGGGGAGAATGTGGAGGTGGAGGGGGAGAAGGTGGAGGTGGAGGGAGAGAAGGAGGACGTGGAGGGGAGGAAATGAAGGGGGGAGTTGGAGGTGGAGGTGAAGGGAGAGAAAGGGAGAACGTGGAGGGGGAGGAAATGGAGGGGGGAAGTTGGAGGTGGAGGAGGAGGATGTGGAGGTGGAAAAGGTGGAGGTGGAGAAGGGGGAGGAGGTGGAGGCGGAGGGGGCGTGGTGGAGGTGGAGAAGGGGGAGGAGGTGGAGAAGATGGAGGAGGTGAAGAAGGTAGAGGAAGTGGGAGGTGGAGAAGTTAGAGGAGGTGGAAAAAATGGAGGAGGTGGAGATGGAGAAGGTGGAGGGTGAAGGTGGAAGAGGTGAAGGTGGAGGAGATGGAAGTCAAGAAAGTGAAGATGGAAAAAGCGGAAAAGATGGGGAATGTGGAGGAAATAGGGAGAGAGAGAGAGAGAGAGAGAGAGAGAGAGAGAGAGAGAGAGAGAGAGAGAGAGAGAGAGAGAGAGAGAGAGAGAGAGAGAGAGAGAGAGAGAGAGAGGGGGGGGGGGGAGATGGAGAGAGAGAGCGAAAGAAGGAGATGGAGAAGGTGAATAAGACGGAGGAAGAAGAGGTGGAAAATTTGATAAAAGTGGAGAAGGTGTAGATGGAGAAGAAGATCAAAGAGATGGAGAAGGATGAAGAAAGGGATATGATAATGGAGAAGAAGGGAAAAGACGAAGAAGGTGGAGGAGGAGCACAAGAAGGCGAGGAGGGTGGAAGTGGAAATGAAGAAAATGGCAGAAGAAAATGTGGAAAAGGTTGAGATGGAGAAGGATGAGGAGGAAAGAAAATAGAGAGAAAGAAAGCGTGGTGAAGATGGAGAGAATGGTGGAGATAATAGAAATGGTGGAAATAGAGGAGGAGGGGATGATGGAGATGATGGAGGAGAAGGAAGATGAAGAAGGGGAAAATAGATAAAGATGATAGAGACAGTGGAAGATAGAAAGAATTAAGAAAGAAGAAAATGAAGGGAATACGAAGAAAGAGAAGGAACAAAATAAATGACAAAAAAAAATAGTAACAACGACAACCCCCCCCCCCCAAAAAAAACAAAAAAAACATAAAAACACGAAAATATTTAAAAAATGTAGATAAGAAAGGAACGATCAGCTATAGCGGCTCCTCATCAATACGTAGATATTTATTGAAGAGAGAGGGCAAAGGTGACACGCCGAACCCTTATTGGAAACGCGGGTTCTTGAAGACACCGAGTAGATTGCGGAAAAAAAATCCCTGGAGAAAATGGAGAACGAAAAGGGAACCCAAAATGGAAGTAAGACAGACAAAAGATAGATTTGTTTGATTTTAAACAAGAATATTTACAGAAGAAACAACATATATATAGTATCTACAAACAGACAAGAGAGAGAGATTTATTTGATTTTAAACAAAAATATTTACAGAAAAAATAACATATATAATTTTACAAAAATGAACAGCGTTTCCTTAAATCTTAATGTTCCACTGTGGTTCACTCAAAGTCACAGTGGGCCATCAGTTGTCAGCTGATGATGCTCAAGTTCTGCTTCAGGTTGTAGAAGGGTGAACCGTTGTCCAAAGAGCACTTAAAACATTTTCTTCCTGGAATTGTAGTTTCAGAGCAAATTGTTGCTACATCATCAGCGTCATTTTTTTCTGTATTCTGCACCAACATTTACATTAGGTTCTGTCTTTCCTGTGGTGTAAGGGTCGGCGCCTACACTGAAGCAGGTGCAGAAGCCAGAACTGCTGTATGTGCTGAAACATGTGTTGATGTCGAAAGCGCTGTCGATGTCGAAGCAGGTACTGAAGTCGATGCCGAAGTCGCAGGAGCTGAAACTGGCACTGAAGGGGAGGAAGCAGACCTTGAAGCTGGCATTGGAGCAGGAGCT
>NC_091591.1:10906675-10909175 GCF_042767895.1 Penaeus vannamei | reverse complement strand
CATTCAGAGCATGATAAATAAAGACAAAGAAAACCATATCGAAAAGAAGGAAACCTAAAAAAAAAATAGATAAAAAAGATAAATGAAAAAAGCGTAAATGACAAAACGCATAAAAACAATACAAAACACAAGCCACGTCTTAAGCAGCAGAAGAACTTCGAGTCTAACAAAAGAGCGTGTTGAGATCGCATGCTTACTGTCTTCTGTCTGAGAAATTATGAACGAAAAGCGAAGGGAAGGAAGGATAAACATTTACATGAGCAATATATCAAGATAATAGGGATGAGGTTTAGGAGAGTGTGAGAGTTAGAGAGAGAGAGAGAGAGAGAGAGAGAGAGAGAGAGAGAGAGAGAGAGAGAGAGAGAGAGAGAGAGAATGACAGAGAGAGAGAGAGAGAGAGTGTGACAGACAGAAAGAGAGAGAATGACAGAGAGAGAGAGGAGTGAGAGGGTGAGCCTGAGAGTGAATATGAGTGAAAGTAAGAGCGAGCAATAATGAAAGTGAGATTGAGTGAGTGAAAGAGAGTGTGACAGTGAGAGTAAGAGTGAGAATGAAAGAGAAACAAAAACGGATAGAGAGGCAAAAAGAAAATGAGTGAGAACCAGAGAGAGAGAGAATGATGCAGACACAGATAGGGATATAGAGAAAGAGAAAGAGCGAAAGCCAAAGAGAGACAGAATGAGAAAGAATTAAAGAGAGAACAAGAACAAGACTGAAAGAAACACACAGACCGAACCCCAAGCCCCAAAAGACCGAAGCCCAAAATACCGAAACCCAACAAACCCTAAAATCCCAAAACCCGACAAACCCCTAAACCCCAAAACCCCAAAACCCGACAAACCCTAAAACCCCAACCATCCTCCTCCGTCCTCCTCCTTATGCCAACTCCCCCCCAAACCCCCCAACCCCACAACCCCCAACCCCGACGTGATCGCACCGACATCCGGACACTGCATGAGCTACACGCCCGTAAGCGCTTCCTCCCGCGAACAAGGAGGCCGAATAATTCCGAAACTCCGGCCGTAGAATTCCTGCGATGGGGCCGACATGTTGAACGGCGGAGGTGTAATTCTCCCGTTAACGGACCGAGGAAGGGAAGGGAGAAAACGGAGAAGCGGTTGGGTGTGGCGTCCCGTTTGGGAAGGAGGGGGGTGGGAGGGGGGGAAGGGCATGGGGGAGGGGGAGAGTGGGGGAGGGGAGGTTGGAGAGTGGAGAGTGGGGGAGGGGCTGGGGAATGGGGAAGGGCAGGGGGCAGGGACTGGCTGGGGGGGAGAAGTGAATTGTAATTCTCTGATATGTATATGCATATACATACACACACACACACACACACACGCACGCACACACACACACACACACACACACACACACACACACACACACACACACACACACACACACACATATATATATATATATATATATATATATATATATATAGAGAGAGAGAGAGAGAGAGAGAGAGAGAGAGAGAGAGAGAGAGAGAGAGAGAGAGGGGGGAGGAAGAGAGGGACAGAGAGAGAGAGAGAGAGAGAGAGAGAGAGAGGGGGGGGGGAGGAAGAGAGGGACAGAGTGAGAGAGAGAGAGAGAGAGAGAGAGAGAGAGAGAGAGAGAGAGAGAGAGAGAGACAGAGAGAGAGAGAGAGAGAGAGAGAGAGAGAGAGAGAGAGAGAGGGAGGGAGGGAGAGAGAGTTCACATTCAAAATATTTTACTCCATTTATCACAGAGGTTACTGTCTTTAAATATGAAACATAAATCAAATTACTAGTATCACATCAAAGTTGTACTTTAAATCATATTGAAAAACCTTATATCATTGACAATAGAGATATTCCTTTGATTTTATTTTGAATCACTAAGTTATGTTTCCAATACTGTGTGACAGTCCGTTCCAGATCATGGGTCCACGTGTTTCTGTTGACAGAGCGTGATCTTTTGACATTTAGAGAGTTTACCTATCTTGTGTTGTGTATTTACATCGGTAGCGTTCTCGCCTGGTAAGCGTGTTGACCTGTATAGTCCAGTGGTAACACGCTGGGCTTGCAATCTTGCTGACCTGCGTTCGATCCTGCGGGCTACCAGTGAATGGTGACCCCGACCATTCCTTGCACACAGGGGGAGATTTAGAAGGTAAAATAAAACAGAATGTCACAGCAAAGAATATCCATTGTAATAAATGGAATTGAAACCATCTCTTCAGTCCCGCGCGCTGCCAGTGGATGGTAACTCCGACCATTCCTAGCACACGGAAGATAATTTAGATACAAATAAATAAAGATCATGTCACAGCACAGAATAGCTATTATAACTAATGGAATTAAACTAGGTTATCATGTTTTTGGTCTCTAGAAAGGCCGTCAATTGGAATATAGACAGTATAGAGAGTATGGTAATAGAACGAGTTATTAACTTCGTCTATATCTCTGGATTTGAAAACTGGTGTTATAATCCCATGTTTCCAAAGCGAGGATTAGAGAAGTGTTGATGATAACAGATAATA
>NC_091591.1:10879175-10881675 GCF_042767895.1 Penaeus vannamei | reverse complement strand
CTCTCGCTCTCTCGCTCTCTCTCTCTCTCTCTGCCTTGCTCTCTCTGTCACTTGTTCTCTCGCTCTCTCGCTTTCTTTCTCTCTCTCTCTCTCTTTGCCTCGCTCTCTCTGCCACTCGTTCTCTCGTTCTCTCTCTCTCTGCCTTGCTCTCTCTGTCACTCTTTCTCTCAATACTTTCACCTTGATATAACCGCCAAATAAGTCACGGCAACTGAAGCAAGAAATTCTTATTGCTTCCGTTTTCTTTATCTCCCTTTCTCCCTTCTTCGTTTGCTTCTGTTTGATTTTCTATTTCTTTATGTCTTGTATTTCTCTAGTCTTTCCTCTCTTTGTCTTGCTGTCTGTTTGTCTTTTTGCATTTTTGTTTGTCTATTTTTCTATATTTCTGCCTCTCTCTCTCATTCTATCCCTCTCTCTCTCCCCTCCCCTCTCTCTGTTTCTCTCTCTCTCTCTCTCTCCCATCTCCCCCACCCTCTCTCTCTCTCTCTCTCTTTGTGTGTGTGTGTGTGTGTGTCTGTCTCCCATTCCCCTTTCTCTCATTCTTTCCCTCTCTCTTTTTTTACTCTCCCTCTTCACTATCCTCCCAGTTCCTTCTTTTCCCCTTTTTTTACCGCTCCCCATCTCATCTCCTGTACTTATATTTCCCTACAACAAATCATAAAGCAAAATAAGACAAACAGAAAATAAAAATAAGAATACAAAATACTACGAAAAGGTAAAGAAAAGGAAAATGAAGAAAACTGCAAAAAAGAAACGCACAACTAAAAGAAAGAAAGAAGATAGAGAAGGAGAAAGAAAAAGAAGAAAAGAAAAAAATAGGAAGAAGAAATTAAACGAAGAAGAAAGAAGAAAAAGTCGAAGACGACTGAAGAAACAAAAGAAAAGAAGAAGAACAAAGGAAGACAAAAAAAGAAGAATAAAAAAAGAAAAATAATAAGAATATGAAAAAGAAGAAAACAAAACTAGAGACCACAAGACCCTAATCTATGCAGGCGCCTTGACCTCACGAAGTGGACAAAATATTGGGCTTATGTTCTCCAAAAAGGTTTTCCTCCGAGTTATTTTCGTGGCCTGTTGTTTCACTTACTACTCGGGGCCTCTGAGGTGTCGACTAGGGTTTTGTTATTTCTCTCTCTCTCTTCTCTGGTTCTCTGGATCTCCTCTATCTCTCTCTCTTTATATGTATGTATGTAAATGTACTATTTTTTCTCTTTCTCTTTCTCTATGGTTCTCTGTCTCGGTTTATATATATGTGTATGTATATATATATATATATATATATATATATATATATATATATATATATATATATATATATATATGTATGTATATATATATATATATATATATATATATATATATATATATATATATATATATATATATATATATATATATGTGTGTGTGTGTGTGTGTGTGTGTGTGTGTGTGTGTGTGTGTGTGTGTATGTGTGTGTGTGTGTATGTATGTATGTATGTATGAACCGTATCCATGTTGGCAAATAAAGAAAAGGTATGAATGACACTGGAAATACATCATGTATTTCTGATGAAGACGTAATCGAAACAGGTCAAATACATCTCTTGTATTGTGAAGATATCCAGTCTCATTCATACCTTTTCTACATATGTATGTATGTATATGTATATGTATATATATATACATACATATATATATATATATATATATATATATATAAATATATATATATATATATATATATATATATATATATATATATATATATATATATATATATATATACATATATCAACGAAGCCAGACGTTACACAAGGATCTCCCTTTCTTCCCCCATCTCCTCTCATCCCCCCCCCCATCCCCATCCCCGCCTACAAGCAAAACGACCAAGACCGCCATCCAATAACTCCCGCTCTCCTTAAAACGCTAAATATTATCTCATCATCTGCCTTAAGGATGCGAGGATGCTGTAGGACTCTCCGTCATCCTCCTTCCTCCCTTCCCTTCCCCCCGCCACCCCCCCCCCCCCGTCGCCCAGCAGCATCCGAGGCATCCGTCTGGCTTATCTCGGCTCTCTGCTGCGTGTTCCGCCTGACGTAGAGCCCTGTGTGAATGCCCGGGGAAAGGCGCGGGAGGAGGCGGGGCTCTTGTGGCGCGCGAGTGTAAACTATGGATAACATTTTATGGAGATTTCCGTATCAAAGTGATTTGTGGGATTCCCTCCGGAGAGTTTCGGAGGGGGGGGGGGTAGGGGGTGTACAGCCAGGGGTTACGGCAAGGGACTATGGCTTAGAGATACGGCTAGGGGCTACAGGCTACGGCTAGAGGCTACGGCAAGGGGCTATGGCTTAGAGATACGGCTAGGGGCTACGGCAAGGGGCTATGGCTAAGAGCTACTTCAAGGGTCTATGGCTTAGAGATACGGCTAGAGGCTACGGGAAGAGGCTACGGCAAGGTACTACGGCAATCGGCTATGGCTCAGAGATACGACTGCGGGAGGCACGACCCTATTAATATCCAC
>NC_091591.1:10846675-10854175 GCF_042767895.1 Penaeus vannamei | reverse complement strand
TGACTATTTTTGTATGTTTCTTTATTTTCTTTTGAACAAGATGATCCCTGTTAAATCATTTACACCTATGGAAGAGAGAGAGAGAGAGAGAGAGAGACAGACAGACAGACAGACAGACAGACAGACAGACAGACAGACAGACAGACAGAGACAGAGACAGAGACACATAGACAAACAAACAGACAAGCACACAAACACAGAATGCACAAAAAATGTATCCAAATAAGACGGAAAATCTGCCCCAAACACGTACACACCTAAACTTGACAAATACCCATGCGGCCAAATGATCAACACAGGACTCCGAAACCAACAGTACATGAGATCCAGCGGCCGTTTTAGTTGCAGGCGAAACAGACACAAGGGATCACCGAGCCACGAAACAAATGGTACAAAATGGTACAAACTGCAGAATCTACTGTCTTGTATCTGATGGCTTAATGGCTTACCCAACAACTGTGAGCAACTCTGGTCTATTTGCATAACAAGTAGTTTGTTATCTGGGGGATTTCACACACGCACAGACATGAATACACATATGTACGCGTATTATCCTACGGACACAAACGCACACGTACCTATATGTGAGTACATAAGTGTATATGATTGCAAAAGTATACTGTTATTTATCATTAGTATTGGTTTTAATTTCGATGTTACTGTTATGATTATCATTATTTTGGTTATTATTGTTGCTACTGTTGCTATCATTGCCATTACTGCCATTACTATTTTTACAATGAAAATTATTATTCATATTATTGCAATTACTATTACAGTTGCAATTAACATCATCATTACCATTGCGAGATGATACCAGATGCATAGGCAAAATATTTTTTTGTTTATTGTGAATTTCCATTCTGAATCATGGATTCTTATGTGTAAATTTAATGAATTGTAACTAAGAAATATGCCATGAAGGTTTAGGCTAGATTCTTTTATGGTCAAGGAACCCTAGTTTTTATAGATATACAAATAGGAATTCACAAACCTCGAAAATGAAAAGTATTTCTTTGTTGGTCATGTGTCGTCATATGTTTATCTTTTCTTTTATTTTGTGTGTATGAAATAGGTTATTTGAAAGAGCGTTGTCACAAATATCTGTTAGAACTCTTGAATCAAGTAGAGATGCCATCTTCTAGCAACGATGAAACTCTTCTAATGCTAAAAATAAATAAATAAATGAATAAATAAATAAAAATAAAACATCCTACCAGTGCTACTTCCCAGCACAAAGACTCTTTATTGACACGAATAGCTTAGAAAATGAATGGAATGTTGTAAATTGAGATCAGTGGTCCAAGTCCTTTTGGGCTGAAGTTAATGAGCAAAAAGAATTCTACAAAGATCCAAAATACCAAAACATTTCACCTCAAGAACTGGTATTGTTCACCTTACCTTTCTCTAATGCCTCAACAAAGCGTATTTTCTCTCGCGTGAATGTGGTATAGCCTAAGGAATCGTTCACAGTAAGATCAGTAGAAGTAAGACCCCAGATCTGTTATGGATTATCTGTTCGAGGGATGTCATGCGTGAGTTTTATGCCAACTGGAGACATGCGGCCGGTTTGTTGAAATTGTACGAGACCCAATGAATATTCATAAAAACAGACATGCATATACCTAGAAAATAATGCATATCTATCTATCTATCATACATATACACATTCATCTGTCTATGTATATGGTAGAAATGCCTGTATAGACTGATAGATATGCATTTATTTTTTTATTCTTAGTTATTGTATATGCATGTCCGTATAATGAATGTTCATTAGGTCGGGCATCGCACAGTTCTAACATACCGGCTAATGGGAAAGAATTTCAGTGATAAGGAAGAGGTAGAAAGTTGTGATGGCAAGGCAGATCTTTTATCCTTTGAACTGGAAGCAGAATAAAGAAAATAATACACAAAAGACTAAGGATAGCCAAGTAAATTTGCTTTTGTAAAAAAAAAGTGTATATATATAAATATATATATATATATATATATATATATATATATATATATATATATATATATATATATATATATATATATATATATATATATATATATATATATATATATAATATATATATATATATATATATATATATATATATATATATATATATATATAATATATATATATATATATATATATATATATATATATATATATATCTATATATATATATATATATATATATATTTATATATATATATATGTATATATATATATAATATAATATAAATATATATATATATATATATATATATATATATATGTATATATATATAATATATATATATATATATATATATATATATATATATATATATATATATATATATATATATATATAGTATATATATATATATGCATATAATATATACATATATATATATATATATATATATATAATATATATATATATATATATATATATAATATATATATATATATATATATATATATATATATATATATATATATATATATATATATATATATATGTGTGTGTGTGTGTGTGTGTGTGTGTGTGTGTGTGTGTGTGTGTGTGTGTGTGTGTGTGTGTGTGTGTGTGTGTGTGTGTGTGTGTGTATGTATGTATAAACTGTAATAATTTCATATTCGAATTTGTTCGTGATTAGTTATCAATAAATGTGATGCAACACTAAAAATATAAATCCAATAAAGCACAGTAAGGAATGTATCTGTGGAATATTGATGATTTTATGAACATTTTGAGCGCAAATAAATTGGCAACACTGCGCAGTCTCAGTCCTTGCGAGGAGGATCGTCACCGTATCAATATCACTGATGTCATTATTATTTTTTGCTATAATTGTCATTGTTTTATTATCATTATTTCTTCTTAACGTTATTTTTTTTGTTGATGCTATTGTCATTATCATCATTATCACTATCATTATAGTAGTTATTATAATTATTACTATGATGATAATAATTATCATTACCATTATCATTACCATCATTATTTTATTATCCTTATTATTGCTATCATTATTATCACTATCATTATTGATATCTAATATTTCTTTCATAGTTATAATCATTATCATTCTTGTTAAGAATATTATAAAAAAAATATTATTTAAAAGTTATGATGATAATAATTATCATTACCATTATCATTACCATAATTTTATTATCATTATTATTATCATTATATACAATATTTCTTTCATAGTTATAATCATTATTATTGCTGTCATTATCATTCTTGTTAAGAACATTATAAAAATTCATATTATTATTGTTGTTATCATCATTATAATTATTGTTATTATTTCTATTAGCATTATTATTGGTATAATCATTATTCTCATTATTATTATTATCATTGTTATTATTGCTCTTGTTATCGTTCTATTCTTTTATTACTACCATTACAAATATTGCTATTATTATCATTGTTGTTATTATCGTTGATATTATTATTATTATTATGATTATCATTATTCTTATCTTCATTTACTATTATTATCATCATCATTTTCACATCATCATCTTTATTATCATTACTATTGTTACTGTCTGTTTATCATTATTATTGTTTTTATCCCATTTCATTGTCATTAATGTTCATATCATTGTCATTACTTTTATCATTGTTGTTATTATATTGTTATTTCTTTCCATTATCATTCTAACAAATATTTTCATGATCAGCTTTATCATTATCATCATGCCATTATTTCCTCCATCCCCTCTCCTCATCCTCATCATCATCATCACCATCCCCCTGTTTTTCCCTCTTTTCCCTCACCTCCTCCTTCCCCTCTCCTCTTCCTCTTTCTTTTCCCATTTCTCCTCCTCTTCCATCCCCTTTCTCCTCCTCTTCCTCTTTCTACCCTCCCCTTTCTCCTCTTCCTCCTCTTTCTCCTTCTCCTACCCATCCTCCTATCCCTTCCCGTCTTCTTCCTTCTTCTCCTCCCTCCCCCTTCTCCTCCTCATCCTCTTCCTCCTTCTCCCCTTCCCCTTCCCCTGTTCTTCTCCTCCTCTTTCTCCCCACCACACCCTCCTCCTATCCCTTCTTCTCCTCTCCTCCTCCCTTTCCTCTACCTTGTCCTCCTTCTCCTCCTCCACCTTCTCTTCCCATTTCTCTTCCTTCACCTCCTCCTCCCCCTTCTCCTTCTCCTCCCCTCCCCCCTTCTCCTCCTCCTCTTCCTCTTCCTCCTTCTCCCCCTCCTCCTACTCCTCTTTCTATCCACCACACCTCCTCTTTTTCCTACTCCTCCTCCTCCTCCTTCTCCTCTTACTCCTAGTCCTCTTTCTCTTCCCATTTCTCCTCCTTCGCCTCCTCCCCCTTCTCCTTCTCCCCCCTCCTCTTTCTCCTCCTCCTCCTCTTCCTCTTTCTCCTCACCACACTCTCTGTTCCCAGCCGAACAGCGGGCGGCGCTGCGGTCACACCTCCGCTTGAGCCGAGTCTCAATAAGGAATGAATAGCGTGTCGCCTCTCTTATTACTTAGTCAGAGAGTCTTGCTATATTCACGACAGTTCACGAAATGCCTGTAGTCTCATTCCGAGAGAATCGCGTGGCTCTTTGATGAAGGCAGGATGTTTGATTCGATTGTGTGGAAGGGTCTCGGTTGGTGTTAGATGGTTGGGGCGCGGGATGATTGGGTGGTGGGGTGGAGGGGTTGGAGGGGGTGGGTGGGGTGGGTGAGTGGGGGTGGGGTGGTTGGGGGTGGGTGGGGGAGTTGTAGGATGCTTGGGATAGAACGTGTGGCGTTTTTTTTTTTTTTTTTTTTTTGCATGCCTATTTTTTGTTTTTTTTTTTGTTGTTGTCTGTCCATATGTTGCATAAATGTAACATTAATACACTCACGCATACACATTTACATGTAATACATAGGTAGATACATTCATACACGCAGGCGCACCAAAATACATACATATATACATACACACGTACATACACAAACAAGACAATATAGACACACATAGACACAGACACAATAAATAGGATACATACACACCCACAAGTATTACAACCCTGCACAAATAGAATACTGATAAAGCCTTCTCTCAGTCTGACATCCTCATGATTCTTCCAACAGTCACCCCCCCCCCCCTTCCAACTGTTACCCCCCCCCCCGCCGCCCCAAGTGTCCAGATTTAAACGTGCGACACGTGTTAAATAGAGAAGAGAAAGGGCACGCGGGAGCGAATGGGAAAGAGACACATGCCAAAATCGCTGACCTTTGGATCTATAAGAGAACAGCTGTTCAACTTCGATGTCATCGGAATATTGATGGCTGAAAAAAAGAAAGAAAGAAAAAGAGTAAGAACAAAAATAAGATAAAGTTTGGTGTCTCGTTCTTTGGCGTTGTCATAGAAGATTGGAATTAGGTGTCAGTCTCTTTTCGAAAAGTTTGGTGACAACAAACAAACCAAATAGAGTACTGTTGTTTGTAAACAAACGCGCACACGCATTTTATATGAATATATATATATATATATATATATATATATATATATATATATATATATATATATATATATATATATATATATATATATATATATATATATATATATATATATATATATATATATATTTATATATTTATATATATACATATATACACATGTATATATATATATACATATATATATATATATATATATATATATATATATATATATATATATATATATATATTTAGACTTATAAGTATATATATGTATATAAAACGTGTATGTATATTATATATAATATATATACATGTATATATATATATATATATATATATATATATATATATATATATATATATATATATATATATATACATATGCATATATATGTATATATATAATAAATATATATATATATATATATATATATATATATATATATATATATATATATACATATATATATATATATATGCATATATATGTATATATATATATATATATATATATATATATATATATATATATATATATATATATTTATATACATATATATATATATATATATATATATATATATATATATATGTATATATATATATATATATATATATATATATATATATATATATATATATATATATATATATATATTTAGACTTATAAGTATATATATGTATATAAAACGTGTATGTATATATATATATATATATATATATATATATATATATATATATATATATATATATATATATATGCATATATATATATATATATATATATATATATATATATATATATATATATATATATATATGCATATATATATATATATATATATATATATATATATATATATATATATATATATATGCATATGTATATATATATATATATATATATATATATATATATATACATATATATATATATATATAAATAGATATAATATATATATATATATATATATATATATATATATATATATATATATATATATACATGTATATACATATACACATGTATATATATATATATATGTATATATATATATATATATATATATATATATATATGTATATATATATATATATATATATATATATATATATATATATATATATATATATATATATATATATATATATATATATATATATATATATATATATATATATATATATATATATATATGTATATATACATACACATGTCATACATGTGTTTCTTTATAAATTTGGCAATGTATGATTACACTCATGTGTCTGTGGAATGAATATCTAGAAGGAAAACGAACGCACATATAAAACGCAAAAAATAGGTATGCACAGAAGAAAAATCGAAATTATACGTATCGGTAAAAAAAGGAATAACATAACATAAAAAAACAAGCCAATAGACAACAGATTAAACCATGATAAGTCAGATACAACAATAATAAAAAAGAAAACAGAAACATATAACACTGATAAGAAAGACGAACGGCGGCATCCATTGCTCTAAGAAGCCATGAAAAATGCCCCAGCGCCGCGGAAGCCCCGACCTATCTCTACCCTATGATTTGTGCCAAGTGTCTCCCGCGGTTATGGGCTCTTATTGCCCCACACGCACGAAATATGGGCTATACAACGTCGTCTGTTGGGGCTTCTTGGTAATCTCTGATACCCCTTTGCTCCTCATGCGAGCCTCTGTATACGTGTCTTTTATTTTATTTGGTATCTTGGGGTGGGGGAAGGTGCTGGAGAAAGGGGTTATAGGTTGGGTATGGTTGGGTATGGTTTTAGGGAAATTAGGTCTAAAGCATTGATTTATTCGACTGTACTTAGGAATACGTGTGTGTACATTCTCATAACCGTGTGTCAAAGATATAAACACGATGACAAACACCCAAATATCCCAAATAAGAACAAAAACAAAAACAAACAAACATAACAGCTGAATCATACCTATCCTAACTCATCAAAGAGCGTCAGACTTCAATAAATGAAAATGTTGTCAGATGAAAGGAACCGAGTCCGCATCCTCCCTTCCGCGGTCCTCTGGCGACGTCAAAAAGTCTTGGTAA
>NC_091591.1:10801675-10804175 GCF_042767895.1 Penaeus vannamei | reverse complement strand
GCTGGGGGAGAAGGGAAGAGGAGGGCAGGAAGAGGAGCTGGGGAGACGGAGAGGAGACAGAGGAGGGGAGGAGTAGGGGGTGGGGGAGAAGAAGAGTAGGAGGAGGTGGGGGAAGAGGGGAGGGAATGTATAGGAAGAAGGGAAGGGGAAGAGAAGGAGGGCAGGAGGAGATGGGGAGGTGAGAGAGGAGACGAAGATGAGGTGGGGGAAGAGGGAAGGGGAGGAGTAATAGGAGGAGGTGGGGGCAAAGTCTGAGGAAGGGGAGAAGGTCTAGGAAGAGGGGAAGAGGAAGAGGAGGATTAGGGGAGGAAGAGGAGAAGGTGGGGAGGTGAGGGAGGAGGGCAGGAGATGAGGAAGTGTAAGTGGGGGAAGAGGAAGAGGAGAGGAGGAGTAGGGGGGGGGGGAGGGAGAGGAAAAGGTAAAAGAGAGTGCGGAAGGGGTGGTGGTGAAGGAGTAGGACGGGGGAAGGTGAAGAGGAGAAGGAGGAGGTAGTGTTGGTTGTAGTTGAAGAGGAGGAGGTGATGGAAGAAAAGGAATAGGAGGAAGAGGAGGAGTAGGAGGAGGAGGTAGAAGAGAAGGAAGAGGAGGAGGAGTAGGTGGAAGAGGAGAAAGAAAAGGAAGAGGAGGAGGAGGTGGAAGAGAAAGAAGAGGAGAAGTGGCAGTGGTGGTGGTTAAGGAGGGGAAGTCGAAGTGGGAGGAAGAAAAGGAGGAGGATAAGGATGTGGGAGAGGAGGAAGAGGACGAGGAGGAGGCGGAGTAGTAGAAGAAAAAGAAAATAGATTTAACTTGATCTCACTTTTTCTTTATTTCTTTCTTGCCTTTTCTTCTCTTCCAATCCTTATCCCCCCTCCCTTGCTCCCTCCCTTTCCCATATTTCTCTTACCTCTCTCTCTCTCTCTTCTCCTCTTCGCTTCGTTTCTTCCCCCTCTTCTCGCCCTCTCTCCTCTCTACATCCTCCTCTTATCTCCCTCAATATCTCCCATATTCACTCCCCCCTCCTTCCTTTCACTCCTCCCCTCTCCCTACTTTTCCCTTCCATCTTTCCATATCCCTATTCCCTCTTCCCTTCCTCCATCCTCTTTCTTCACACCTCTTTTATCATCCCTTCTCTCTTCCCTCCCACCCTCCTCCCATCCTTATCATATCCCTCTCTCCATTTCCCTCTTTGTCTTTTCCCTCTCTCTACACACCCCTTCTTATCCCCTCCCCTCCTCTTCCCTCTTTCCATTTCCCCCCTTACCCCCCCCCCCCTTCTTAGCTCTGACTGGCAGCCCTACTTTATTTCTTGAAATGAAGTCATGACTACAAAAGCGGATTATATAAAAAGACTATTATTACGAATCTGTCAGATAAATGCTTCTCCTCTCTTGTTCTCGTTTACTCTCTTTTCGTCTCTCTCTCTCTGTATCTTTCTGTGTGTGTGTGTGTGTGTGTCTCTGTCTGCTTATTTCTCTCTCTCTTTTCTCTTTCGCTCTCTCTCGCTCTTTATTTATATTTCTCTCTCTCTCCCTTTGTCTTTGTCGCTCTCTCTCTCTCCCTCTCTCTCTCTCTATCTATCTATCTATCTATCTCTCCCTCTTTGTCTTTCTTTCTCCTCCTTTACCTTCTCTCTCTCTCTCTTTATCTATCTATCTATCTATCTATCTATCGATCTATCTCTCTTTTATTCTCCCTCTCTCTCTCAATCTATCTATCTATCTCTCCCTCTTTGTCTTTCTTTCTCCTCCTTTACCTTCTCTCTCTCTCTCTCCCTCTCTCTCTCTCTCTCTCTCTCTCTCTCTCTCTCTCTCTCTCTCTCTCTCTCTCTCTCTCTCTCTCTCTCTCTCTCTCTCTCTCTCTCTCTCTCTCTCTCTCTCTTTCTCTCTCTCATTATTGTTCTTATCATTACCATTATCATCAATATCATTAGTATCATTATTATTGCTATAATTTTCATTGATATCATTATTGTCACCATCATTATTTCGATGCCATTATCATCATTATTATTGTCATTGTCACCATTTCTATTATCGCTAGTATCATAATAATGATAATACATTCACTTATTATAACAAAAACAACAATCATTATTATCATTATTAATCAGTTTTTCTTATTGTTAATATTATCTTTATCATTTCTATCTTCCTCATTATATTTATCATTATCATTATCATTGCCATCATCATCCTCACTGTCGTCATTATCATCACCACCACCATCACCATTATCATTTATATCACCATATTTCCATCATCATACCAATTATCATAATCATCATTACCATCATCGTAATTATCATCATTATCATTATCATTGTCATAATCATCCTCATTGTAGTCATTATCATCACCACCACCATCACCATTATCATTTATATCACCATACTTCCATTATCATACCAATTATCATAATCATCATTACCATCATCGTAACTATCATCATTATCATTATCATTGTCATCTTCATCCTCCTTGTAGTCATTATCATTATCATCACCATCACCATTATCATTTAT
>NC_091591.1:10784624-10789624 GCF_042767895.1 Penaeus vannamei | reverse complement strand
TCTCTCCATCTCCCCTCCCATTTCCTCATCTTTTCCCTCCTCCTCCCCTTCTTCCCCTTTCCCACTTATCTCTGTCCCCACCTCCTTTCCCTTCCCCACTCATTCTCTCCCCTCTTCCTCCCCTTCCTCCTCCTCCTCACTACTTATCTCTCTCCCCCCTCTCCCTCCACCTCCCCCTCTCTCTCCTCCCCCTTCCCCCTTCCCCCTCTCCCTCCCCACCTCCTCCCCATTCCCATCTATCCTTCACCCTCTCCCTTCTCCACCTCCCCCCTCTCCACACCTATTCTCCCCCACCTATCCTCCCCTTCCCCACCACTCAATTCCCTCATTCTCCCCCCTCCTCCTCCCTTCCCAACCTATCCCCCCTCTTCTCCCCTCCCCCATTTCCCCTCCTCCCCCCTTCCCCTTCCCCTCTCCCCCCTCCCCTCCCCTCTCCCTTCCCCCTCTCCCTCCCCCCATCTTCCCCCTCCCCCACCTCCTCCCCTTTCCCCCCTTCCCCCTTCCCACTCCCCCACCCATTCTCCCCACCTCTCCCCACCTCCTCCCCCTTCCACCCCTAGCGTCCATGACAATGTCCCGTGCCAATACAGCAGCCGTCGCCCTCCCGTCCAGCTGTAATATACCCGAGCTGTCCTGTCATTCTCCCCGGTAATAAATCTATGGCATGAGGGAAGAGAGGGTGGAAGAGAGGGGAAGGGGGTGGAAGAGAGGGTGGAGTGGGGTGGAAGAGAGGGTGGAGTGGAGTGGAAGAGAGGATGGAGTGGAAGAGTGGAAGGGGTGGAAGAGAGGGTGGAAGGGAAGAGAGGGTGGAAGAGAGGGTGGAGTGGGGTGGAAGAGGGTGGAGTGGAAGAGTGGAAGGTGTGGAAGAGAGGGTGGAAGGGAAGAGAGGGGTGAGTGGGGGTGGAAGGGGGTGGAGTGGGATGGAGGGTGGAGTGGAAGAGGGAAGGGGTGTAAGAGAGGGTGGAAGGGAAGAGAGGGTGGAAGAGAGGGTGGAAGGGGGTGGAGTGGAAGAGAGTGGAGAATGGAGTGGGGTGGAAGAGAGGGTGGAGTGGGGTGGAAGGGGGTGGAGTGGGGTGAAGGGGGAAGAGGGTGGAGTGGGGTGGAGGAAGGGAAGAGGGTGGGAGGAAGGTAGGGTGGAAGAGAGGTGAAATGGGGTGGAAGAGAGTGGAGGAAGGGAGGGTGGGGTGGGATGAGTGAGTGGAGTGGGGTGGAAGAGAGTGGAGGAAGGAAAGGTGGGGTGGAGTGGAGTGAGTGGGTGGAGGTGAGGTGAAGAGAGGTGGAGGAAGGGAGAGTGGAGTGGGGTGGAGTGGAAGAGTGGAACGGTTGGAAGAAGAGGGGGAGGAAGAGGGGAAAAGGGTGGAGGAAGAGAGGGTGGAGTGGGGTGGAGTGGAGTGGAAGAGAGGGTGGAAGAGGAGAAGGGGTGGAAGAGAGGATGGAGGAAGAGAGGGTGGAAGAGGATGTAGGAAGAGGGTGGAGTGGAAGAGGGTGGAGGAAGAGAGGGTGGAGTGGGGTGGAGTGGAAGAGATTGGAGGATGGAGTGGAGTGGGGGGAAGAGAGGGTGGAGTGGAAGAGAGGGAAAAGGGTGGAGGAAGGGGAGGGTGGAAGGGAAGAGATGGGAAGAGGGTGGAAGAGAGTGTAGAAGTGGGGGCGAAAGAAGGTGGAGGATTGAGGGTGGAAGACAGTGGGGGAAAACGATGGAAGAGGATGGAAGAGAGAGGAAGAGGGGAGGAGGAAGAGTGGGGAAGGGGGTGGAAGCAGCGAAGGGGGGAGAGGGTGGATGAAGAGGGGAAAGGGGTGGAGTGGAAGAGAGTGGGAAGAGGGTAGATGAAGAAGAGGGGAAGTCGGTCGAGGGGAAGAAGGGGGAGGAAAAGAGGGAGGAGGAGGGAGGGGAAGGAAGAAGGAAGAGAGAATGTAGAGGAAGAAGGTGCAGGGAGTGGAGTAGAAGAGAAGGGAAGATGGTGGAAGAGAAGGTGAGAGGAAGAGGGTGGAGGGGAAGAAGATGGAGGAAGAAGGTGAAAGAGGAAAGGAGGAAGGGGGAGAGGGGTGGAAGAGAGTGAAACGAGGGTGTGGAGGAAGAGGGAGGGGAAGAGGGTAGAAGAGGAAGAAGATGGAGCCAGAGGGTAAAAGAGGATGGAAGGGAAGAGGGAGGGGAAGAGAGGTAGAGGATGATGGAGGAACAAGGAAGAAGAGGGAGCACATAGAAAGGGAGAGAAAAAGGGGAGGAAAGTAAGACAAAAATGAGAGGGAAAATAATAAAGTTGGGGGAAAGAGTTAAAAATAGAGTGAAGGAAGAAGGAAAAAGGGGAAGGTGCACGAACATTAGAACGAGGAAGGGAAGGAAGAAGAACAAGGAAGGATTGGAAGGGGTAAGAAGGGAAGCAAGGAAAAAGAGTGGATAGGGTAAGGGGAGCGGTTGCAAACAAGGCGAAGGCAAAATGACGAAGGACATGAAGAGAAGCACAAGAAGGGAGAGAAAGCGGGTTGAAAGAGAGACAAAAAAGGCTTAGGAAAGGGAATACAGAAAGGGAAAGAGAAGAGACGAAGATAGGGGAGAAAAAGGCAGGAGAAGAGATGTGAAGAGAAATGGAAGGGGATGGAGAGACGTAGAAGGAGAGAGAGGAAAGGAAGGAAAGGGAGAGTTATAGAAGATGAATAAGACAAAAAAGAAAGGGATAGGAGAAGGGAGAAAGGAAGAGAGACAAAGGGGAGACGAAGAGAGGAAACGAAAAAGAAAAAAAGGAAAGAAAAACAGAATGAAAGAGAAGAGGATATAGGGCAAAGAGACAAGAAAGAGAAAGGGCGAGAGGAAGGAAGAGAGAGAGAAGGTAGAGAAGACAGGATATAAAGGAGAAAATGAAGGCGAGAGTAAGAGAGAGAGAATGGAAGGATGATGGATTGGAAGGGGGAAGGCAGAAGGAAGGGGGGATGGCAAATAGAAGGAAAGAAAGAGAAAAAGTTGTGAGGAAAGGGTTGAAAGAAAGGGAAGAGAGAGAGAGAGAGAGAGAGAGAGAGAGAGAGAGAGAGAGAGAGTAGAGAGAGAGAGAGGAGAGAGAGAGAGAGAGATGAGGAGAGAGAGAGAGAGAGAGAGAGAGAGAATAAGAGAGAGAGAGAGAAGAGAGAGAGAGAGAGAGAGAGAGAGAGAGAGAGGAGAGAGAGAGAGAGAGAGAGAGAGAGAGAAGAGAAGAGTATAGAGAGAGAGAGAGAGAGAAGAGAATGAAAGAAATAAAGAGAGAGAAAGAAAGAAAGAAAGAAAAGAGAGAACAGATAAAGAGAAAGAAAGAAAGAAAAATAAATAAAGAAAGAAAAGAGACAAGAGATAAAGATAGAGAAAAGAAAGAAAAATAAAGAAAAGAAAAGAGAGAAGAGACACAGAGAGAGAGAGAGAAGCGTGAGAAAGAGAGGAGGAGAATACACTTGGAGTCGGCTGTGTGTCATCCTTGGCAAAGAGGAGTAAAGAGGCTGTTTTTTTGCGACCTGTTTGCTGTCACTTCCTTGACCACTTGATTGTCCCTTGTAATTTAGTTTGGCGGTGCTGGTTCCCTGTCTTTGTTCCTGGTTGTTGGCTGTTGTTTGTTTGTTTCTAGGGTCTGTCTCTGTCTCTCTGTCTCTTTGTCTCTGTTTCTCTGTCTCTCTGTCTCTGTTTCTGTCTTTATTTCTGTCTCTCTTTCTCTGTTTCTGTCTCTCTGTCTATGTTTCTGTCTCTCTGTCTATGTTTCTCTGTTTCTGTCTCTATCTCTCTGTCTCTGTTTGTATATTTGACTCTCTCTTTCTTTCTGTTTTTTCTTTCTTTTTGTTAGTTTGTTTCTCTGTCTTTCTTTCTCTTTCTATCTCTCTTTCTTTGCCTCCATCTTTCTCTCTCTTTCTCAGTATATCTCTTTTCATTTCTCTCTCCCTTTTTCGCTCTCTCTCTCTCTCTCTCTCTCTCTCCTCTCTCTCTCTCTCTCTCTCTCATCTCTCTCTCTCTCTCTCTCTCTCTCTCTCTCTCTCTCTCTCTCTCTCTCTCTCTCTCTTACTCTCCCTCCCTCCCTCCCTTCCTCTGTCTATCTTGGTTCCATTTAGCTTTTTAGCTTTTTCCTTTTTGTGTTTGAGTGCATAAACACATCTCAGTTTGCATAATGAATACACTTTAGTTAACCATTCAACGACACACCGGACACCCCATTAGAATTAGAATTGGAATCCCTCAAACCAGGAGCCCCTTTTTCTCCCCTCCCCCTCCCCCTCTTCGAGAACCCCCCTCCCTCTTACTCCTATCTCCAGCCCCCCTCCCACCCTCCAACCTTACTCCATTCATAGCCCATCCCTCCACCCCCTTAACCCTTCTACTCCTATCTCCATTCCCCCACTCACTCCCCTCCACTATACTCCATTCATCTTCCCCTCACCCCCCACCCCCTCACCCCTTTCTCTATCCCCCTCCCACCCTATACCAAATTCTATTCACTCCCCAACCCCTCCCTCTCTAACCCCTTTCTCCATCCCCCCTCCCACCCTCCAATCCCTACTCCATTCACCCCGCACCCCCACCCCCTCACCCCTGTATCCATCCCCCTCCCACCCTCCATCCTACTCCATCTCACCCCACCCTCGAATCCAAACCCCCATAAACCCCCCTTTTAGAAACTCTCCCTATCTCCAGCCTCCCCTCCCACCCTCCATGCCTACTCCATTCACCCCACCCCCTCCCCACCCCCCCCCCTTACCCCTATCTCCAGCTTCCCCCTCCCACCCCTCCATCCTACTCCATTCACCCCACAAATCCTTCAACCCCCACACCGCCCCTTACTTCCCTATCTCCAGCCACCCCTCCCACCCCATCCACTTACCTACTTCATTCTTACCCCCCCCACCCCCACCTCACCTAACGAACCGAAAGCCCTCAAACCCGTCTTTAGGAAACCTCTTTTCCTCCCTTCCCTCTCTAACTCTTACAGGAAATCCTCCCTCCCTCTTCCCCCCTTCCCCTCTCCCCCTCTCCCATCCACCCATTCGCAGCACCA
>NC_091591.1:10777124-10779624 GCF_042767895.1 Penaeus vannamei | reverse complement strand
TGATGATGATGATAATGATAATGATAATGATAATGATAATGATAATGATAATTATGAGGCTAACAGTAATAAAGAATAAACAATAATGAACAAAAGAATGAATTCATAAATCAGTAAGAAAATGAAGAGACAAAACAATGATGATAACAATAATAACAACAATGTCAGTAACTTAAATGCTAAAACCAACGAAGCAAAACAATGATAAAATTCTTGGACGACAGAAGCACCGTGTCTTTCCCTCCCGATCTCTTGTCGAGGCGATACGGTCGAAAATCACACTTCAGAGCGCTGTTGGCAACG
Organism: Penaeus vannamei; assembly: GCF_042767895.1. Lineage (NCBI taxonomy): Eukaryota > Metazoa > Arthropoda > Malacostraca > Decapoda > Penaeidae > Penaeus > Penaeus vannamei. The sequence goes on along the minus strand of NC_091591.1, from coordinate 10,779,321 downwards.
ACCTTATGGCAGCGGAGGAACGTCAGTCGCTAATCGTGCTAAAAAGGACTTCGTCAAATTTATGAATGAGAGGCAGCTGTGTGTTCTGACTGGGTGGGTGGGGGTGGGGGGTGGGTTGCTGTGGGGGGTTGTTTGCCATGGGGGTGGTTGCCGTGAGGAGGGGGGAGGGGTTATTTGCCATGTGGGGAAGGGGATTGTTTTCCATGAGGGAGGGGCTGCCATAGGGTGTGGGGTTGCCGTGGGGAGGGGGGAGGTTGCCATAGGGGAGGGAGGCTGCCGTGGGGAGGGGGTTGCCATAGGGTGTGTGGTTACTGTGGGGGAGGTGTATGCGGTGGTGGTCGTGATTGCCATGGGGAAGGATGGGGGTTACTGTAGGATGTATGGTTGCCTGGGGGGAAGGAAGGCTGTCATAAGAGATTTGGTTGGGTGGGGGAGGGGAAGGGGGGGTAGATTTGCCATGGCGTTAGGGAGATGAGGGAGAGGTTTGGAGGTTGAGGAAAATGGAGAGTGGTGAAGGGAGAGGCTGTCATGGGGAAGGTTGCGGTTTGGGGGAAAAGGGGAGGATGCGGTTAAAGTTACCGTTGGGGAACGAAATTTGCGCTGGACAGAGGAGAGGTTGAGGGGGAAGTGAGGTTGTCGTGGCGAGGGTCAGAATGCGGGTGAAGAGAGGTTTTTGGTGGGTAAGGACGAAAGAATTTAGGAAGGAGAGTTGAAATTGGAGTTCACGCTGGGGTTAGTGGAGGTTGAAGGGGTTGTAGAAGGAGATGGAGAGGGTCCGTTTGCGTCTAGACGAGGTGAGGTTGTGGAGGGAGGAGGTTTTAGAGGGAGGAGGTTGTGGAGGGAGGAGGTTCAGGAGGGAGGAGGTTGTGGAGGGAGGAGGTTTTAGAGGGAGGAGGTTGTGGAGGGAGGAGGTTGTGGAGGGAGGAGGTTTTAGAGGGAGGAGGAAGTGGAGGTTGATAACAAGATGGGGTTAGAAATGGGGTTGCAGCGGAGGAGGGGGGAGGCAGAGGGAGGTCGCAGGGTATATAATCAGGACCAAAATTCAGGATTTTTTGAAAACCTAAAATTGCAGGATTGAAATCACTTCCCTAGAAGTCAGAAAAAAATGCCCCCTCCCCCTCCCCTATCCCTCACCCTCTCCCCCTCCCCCTCTCTCCATCCTTACCAAGGGAAGAGGGAGAGGAGGAGAGGGAGGGGACTAGGGACCAGACAGAGACAAGGGGTTGGGGGTTGAAGGGGAGAAAAATACACCCTGGGGTTGAGGGAGAAACTGAGAGCTCGCGGGAAAAGAGAAAATAAAGGAGCGGGGTTGGGTGAGTGAGAGAATTGTGTCTATCATCTAATGGAACTAAGAGTGGGGTTAATAAGAGACGGGAGGGAGGAAAGGGGAGTGGGGAGGGAGTGGGGAGGAGGGGGAGGTGAGAGGGAGGCGGGCAGGGATGGGGGGAAGGGGAGAGGGAGGGGGAGGAGGAAGGGGATGGAGGAGGGGAGGGGGAGGGGAGGATGATGATGGAGGAGGAGGGGGGAAGGGAGAGGGAGGGAGGAAATGGGGAGGAGGGAGAGGAGGGGAAGGGGAAGGGGGAAGGAGGAGGGGAGAGGAGGGGGAAGGGGAAGGGGGAGGGAGGGGGTAGGTTATGTGAAGGGGAGAGGAAGGGGCAGGGGATTAAGAATGATATTTAAGGGAGGGAAAGGAAGGAGAAGGGGGAACGTGAGTCTAAGTTGATAGATATTATGATATTGCGGTAATAATGATAATAGCAATAACAATACTAGAAATACAAATAATGACAGAGGTGATTATGATAACAACAATAATAACAATGAGGATAACAATAAGAATACGGCTCGTACTAGCAATAAAAATGATGGTAAAGGTGATTATGATAAAAGCAATAATAATAACGATGGTAATGATGATGATGATAATGGGGGCAAAATCTATATAAATAATATTGATCACGACGCCAGTAATAGTGGTAATAACATTGGTAATTATAGTAAGAATAATTATGATAGGAATGACCATAATGATCACGATTACGATGATGATAATAATGAAAGATGATGGTCATTTTAATGACATTAATGTTAGATATAATGATGATAATGGTAATGATAATGCTGATTATGTTAAAAATAATGACGATAATGATTATAACAATAACAATGATAATAATAATGATAATAATAACAACAA
>NC_091591.1:10764624-10769624 GCF_042767895.1 Penaeus vannamei | reverse complement strand
CCAACGACCATCACGCTATAATGGAACCACTGAGGTCCAAATGCGCACTCCTCCCCAATCATTGACTTCTCTCACTTCCCACCTCCCTCCTCCTCCTCCTCCTCCTCCTCCTCCGATTTCCCTCCTTTCCCCTCTCCTTTCTTTCTCTCTTTCCCTCTTCGTCCTCTCCCTAACGTCGTTTCCTCCTCCCTTGCCCCGATTTTGCCTCTTCCTCTCCCTTCGTTTCCCTTTTCCTATCTTTCTCTCCCTCTCTCTCCCCTCTCTCTTCTCCTTATCTCCCTCTCCCTTTCTCTTCCCCTCTCCCTTCTCCCTATCTATATCCTCGTATTTCTCCTTCTTCTTCCTATCCCATCTCTCCACTCCCTCCATTTCCCTTTCGTATCTTCTCTCCCCTCACTCTTCCTTCCCACTTATCCTCTCTCAAACCACTCCCCTCTTTTCCCCACACTTTCCCCATCCCACCTCTCTCTCTCCCCTCATCCTTCTCTCCCCCACCCCATCCCCTGCTCTCTCCCCTCCCCCTCACCCCCTCCATCCCCTGTTCTCTCTCCCCTCCCCCCCCCATTCCCTACTCTCTCCCCTCACCCCCCCTTATCCTAACACTCACCTCTTGCCCTCCCGACACCCTTTTCTCCCCTCACCCCTTCTCCTTTGACTCTCCCCACCCCCCTTTCCCTCTCGTCACACCTCCCCATCCCCCTTTCCTCCCCTAACCCCTTTCCTTCCCTAACTTTTACCATCCACGCCTCTCCCTCCTCTTTTCTGCCATCTCCCTCTCTCCCCTCACTATCACAATCTTTACCCTTCTCCCCTCACCTTTCCAAACGTTCATATTCTCCCCTCGCTCTCTCCTTCTCCCTCACTCCCTATCCCCTCACTCTTCTAATCCTATCCTTTTCCCCTTTCTCCCCTTCTTCACATAATCCCGTCCCCTCTTCTTTCCCTTACCCTCCCCCTCCCTCCCCCTCCTCTCTCCCTTCGCCCTCCCCATACTCCCCCTTTCTCTTTTCTTACCCTCCCACCCCCATTTCTCTCTTCATCCTCCCTTCACCCTTCTTCCCCCTTCTCTCCCTCTACTCACCCTCCTTCCCCTCTTTCTCCCTTCACCCTCCTTCCCCTCTTCTCTCCCTCCACTCACCCTCCTTCCCCCTCTCTCTCTCCCTCCTTCTTTCTCCCTTCACCATCCTTCCGCTCTTCTCTCCCCCCTCACCCTCCCCCTTCTTTCCCTCCATTCACCCTCCTCCTCCCTTCTCCCCCTCCCTCTCCCTTCACCCCTCCTTCCCTCTTCTCACTCTCCCCCTCACACTCACCCCTCCCCTCCTCTCCTCCCCCTTCTCACTCTCCCTCCCTCCCCCCTTCTCTCTCTCTCTCCCTCGCCCTCCCCCCAATGTTTATTATGCCGGAGCAGGCGCCGAACCTATAACTGTTGCCCCTGGTTTATATTATGCCTTAATCATTATTGCAAAGCTCGAACAACACACAGCGGTTAGATACGAGGCCGAGTCCGACGACGAGACTGGCCGGTCTCGTCTCTCTGTCTCTCAGTCTCTCTCTCTGGCATTCTCTCTCTCTCTCTCTCTCTCTCTTCTCTCTCTCTCTCTCTCTCTCTCTCTCTCTCTCTCTCTCTCTCTCTCTCTCTCTCTCTCTCTCTCTCTCTCTCTCTCTCTCTCTCTCTCATTCTCTCTCTCTCTCTCTCTCTCTCTCTCTCTCTCTCTCTCTCTCTCTCTCTCTCTCTCTCTCTCTCTCTCTCTCTCTCTCTCTCTCTCTCCGTCCGGCTGAACTGCGGCTATTCATTGGCAAGAAAGTGTGATGATGCATTAGAGATAGAGGTGGGTTTATGGAGGAAGTGGAGGGTTGGTTCGAGGTGTTTGGGGGTGGGTGGGTAGGGTGGGGGTGGGGGTAGAGGGGTTGGGTGAGGGGTGGAGGGGGGAGGGAGGTTTATGGAGGAAGGGGAGGTGTTTGGTGTTGCGGGAGGGGGTGGGTTGGGTGGGTTGGGTGAGGGGTGGTGCGGGGTGGAGGGGGGAGGGAGGTTTATGGAGGAAGTGGAGGGGTTAGTTCGAGATGTTTGGAGGTGGGTGGGTGGGGGGTGGGGGGTGAGGGGTGGAGGGGGGAGAGAGGTTTATGGAGGAAGTGGAGGGTTAGTTCGAGCTGTTTGGGGGTGGAGGGAGGGGTTGGGGTTGGGTGAGGGGGTGGAAAGGGAGGGGGAAGGGTGGGGTGGGGGGTGTTGGTTGAGGGGGGAGGGATCGGTGTGTTGGGGGAGGGAGGAGGGATCGGTGTGTTGGGGGAGGGAGGAAAGGGGTTGGGGGATGTATTGGTTAGGGGGAGGGTTCGGTGTTTGATTCAGTGTTTGTTGGTGCAGAAGGAAGGGAAGGGGGGGCGTAAGGACAGAGGGGGAGACGTGTGTATTGTTGTTTGTATGTGCTGTGGCCATGTGTATGTTTATGTTCACGTGTGCTTGTGTGTGTGTGTGTGTGTGTGTGTGTGTGTGTGTGTGTGTGTGTGTGTGTGTGTGTGTGTGTATGTGTGTGTGTGTGTTTGTTGCCACCCCCCCCACCCCCCTAGCCAACAGCTGCTACAAATTAAACTCCAGTACCAAAGACCTTTCATATTAAACATAAATGTTTAATGGTTCTCATTAATCATAGCGTCATTTGATATAATTAATCAATAGATTTTAATATGACAATACGGATACTATCAACCGTAATCTTCCTTCGCTTCCGTTAGTCTTTCATCCTCTTTCGTAACAATTTCCTTTTTCTTTCTTCGTTTTCTTGTTATGCCTCTGTTTCTGTCTCCTTGTCTTGTTTTATTTGTATATTTGTTTATTGATTTGTCTATCTATTCTCGTCGTATTTGTTTTTGTTTGTTTGTTTATTTGTTTATTTATTTATTTGTTTTGAGTTCGTTTCGTCTTGTTTCTCGTGTCTATTCATATTGCTTCCTTTTCACATCTGATTTCGTGCTTACATGCATGTTTGTGTTTTTATGTGTGTGTGTATTTGTTTGTTTGTGTGTATAAACGTGTGTGTGTGTGTTTATCTGTTTGTGTGTGAATGTGTGTGTGTTGCGCATGTATGTGTGCGTGTTTGGGTGTCTGAGTGTGGGTCTGACTTCGTGCATGTTTCTTTGTCTGTATTTGTTAATCAGTGTCGCTCTCTCTGTCTCTCTCTCTCTCTCTCTCTCTCTCTCTCTCTCTCTCTCTCTCTCTCTCTCTCTCTCTCTCTCTCTCTCTCTCTCTCTCTCTCTCTCTCTCTCTCTCTCTCTCTCTCTCCCTCTCTCCTTCCCTCTCTCCCTCCCTCCCTCTCCCTCTCTCTCTATCAATCTACCAATCTATCTCCCACATAACGTGCTTTGACTTTCATTCTTCTTCCTCTTCTTCCTCCTACTTCCCCGTATTCCCCTTTCTTTCTTTCCCTCCTCCTCCTCCTCTTCCTCTTCCTCTTCTTTTTATTTTCTTCGCAGCTGCAACAGTGAGGGTTATGCCTTTAGAGATTAATTTCCGGGTTACAGATCCCACAGCTTTTAATATTTCCCAAGGTGTGATATCCTCCTATTTACCGAAAGAGGAAGAGAAGAATAATGAAGAAAATGAAAGGAAATAGGAAAGAGAGATGAAAGGAGGAGGAAGATGAAAAGGAAAGGAAGAAAAAAAGAATAAGAAGGGAAGAAGGGAAGGGAGAAAAAAGAATGAGAAAAGAAACGAGAAGAGAAAGAAGAGAGTTAAAAATAAGAATAAAAAAGGAGCTAAAAATCTAAAAGGAAAGAAAAAAGGAAGTAGAAGAAAAGAAGTAATACTGAATAAAAAAAGGAAGAACAAGACAAAAAAAAAAGTCGAAAAGAAAACAAAAAAAAAAAAAAAAAACACAGACACAGCAAGAACCAGCAAGAACTAGCAAAAACAAGAACTATCACTAACCAGCGAACAACCAGCAGGAACCAGTAATAAACATCAAGATCCAGAAAGAACCGGCAAAGAGCCAGCAGGAACCGACAGGAACCAGTAAGAACTAGCAAGAACCCTCCAAGAACCATCAAGAATCAGTAGGAACCAGAGAGAACCAGCGAATAACCAGCAGGAACCATCAAGAACCAGCGAACAACCAGCAGGAACCAGTAATAACCAGAAAGAGCCAGCAGGAACCAGTAATAACCAACAAGAACCACCAGGAACCATCAACAACCAGCCGAGAACCATCTATCTATCTATTTATCTTTCTATCATCTATTATCTACCTACCTATTCGAATAAAATGGGATAATGAGGATAATAGTGGGAGTGATGAAGGTGTTTGTGATGGAAATAGTGATGATGGTGGTGGTGATGTTATTAACAGCAATAATGATAATATAGATAATGATAAGGATAGTAATTATGGTGGTGATGGTGATGATGATGACGGTGAGGGTGATGTTATTAAAAGCAATAGTAAAAATAACGATGATAATAACGATAGTAATAATGATTATGGTGATGCTGCTGATGATGATGGTGATGATAATGACGGTGATGATGATGATGATAATGATGATGATGGTGATGATGATGATAATGATAATGATGATGATGATGGTGATAATGATGATGATGATAATGATTATGATAATGATGGTGATGATACTAACAATATCAGCAATAACAAAAATAATAATTTCAATAACATTAGCCAGAAGACGATAAAAATAAACAATATTTATCCTTCATCTTTCCGACGCCAAAAATAGAGAGATGATAGATGCTATTCTATCTTATTACAACTATTATTGTTATTCTATTCATGTATTTATCTATTTGTCTGTTTGTTTATGTATTCATATGTTTATTCGTTTATTCATTTATTTGTTATTTAGTTATCGGTTCATTTATTTGGTCATTTTTATTTGTTTTGTTGTTGTTGTTGTTTTGCATATTTCTCTTTGATTCTTGTTCTTGTTGTTTTGATTTACTTGTTTGTTTGTTTGTTTTTCATTGTTTTTATTTTATTGTTTTTTTCTTATTT
>NC_091591.1:10749624-10754624 GCF_042767895.1 Penaeus vannamei | reverse complement strand
GCTAAATCGGGGGTTCCATAGAGGGCCATATAGCAGAATGCAGGGGGCCATAATCTGAGGATATGATGCGTGTATAAAACCATAGGAATTTTGTGGGTAGGCAGCCAGTGGAGGAAACTTACAGAATCAGTACAGGTTTTTGCGATGCCTTGTTGTCAGACGTATGAGTAAATGCATCACTCTGTCTGTGTAATTAGTATTTACCCTTTTTTCTGATTATGTATTCTTGACATATATCAAGACACTGATACGTTTTTCAGTAGTAATTAGTATTTCAAAAATAGTGTGGAAGGAGTTTTTCTCAGAATAAGATTTGTCAGATTTAAAAAAAAAAAAAAATCATATGCTAATTGACTTTTCAATCAGCGGAATTTTGTTTTATCTTCCAGCAATATATCCATTTTTTTTATTACATTATACCCTGAGTATGGAAATTCCTTGTGCACTATATTATTGAATTTCTTTACTATCATTTCAAAAATGTCTTAATTACTACTTCACAAAAGAACAAAAACCTGCATGGAATCAATGAAATTACAGGAATTGCTAAAGTGGTTCATATATGGACCTAATGAGTGTAAGACTGTAGTTACAGTAGTTATGGGTTATGCCTATCGGTGGGCCGTGGACAAGCATCCTGCATGAAAAGTGGTTAACGACCAGAGAAAGTTTGGGAACCACTGTGCTAAATCATTATACTGATTAATGCACAGACAGACAGGCAGGCAGGCAGATATAATTTCTTTAAGTAATGATAAAAAAAATACTTTTGATCAAAATAACCCCATCAATAAAAATGAATACTAAAGGAAAGACAAAAAAAGAATAATGATAACGAGAATAACAATAATCTGGAAGGGGAAACCGTCATAAAAAAAATTCTGCATATAGGCCTACACTCAAACGGACTGTTGGACATGCGAATTTCCAATTTTAAACCTTTGTCCTACGCCTTCTCTCTTGCAAATGGAGATGCGGACATACATATGTATATAAAACATGCACTCACCGTTGCCTAAATCGATATGTGCAAATATAGCGTTGCTTGCTATACTGTGAAGCGTCAGTTCCTTCAGACTTTTGTACAAAAAAAAGATAAAATAAAAATAAATAGATGGATAAATGAATAGAAATAATGATAATGAATTAGAAAAAATAACCTTTTGCTACTGTTCATTATTCTATTTATACTGTAGTTATTTTAATTATTATTTATGTACCGTTTCCCTATATTTGATTTCGAGCATAGGGAAACGGATCTAAAATACTTCTGAAGGAGATGAATTGGCTGGAAATTTATATTGCTTCACGGTGGAAAATATGGACGACCATAGATGTATATGTCTTTTTCTCTCTTTTTTTTTTTTTTTTTTTTAGACTTTCTTCAGTACATCATGGAAAATCTGGGTTCACTTTTGTTACAGACGTTTTTTTTATCTTATTTTAAGAAAAAGAAAGAAAGAGAGTGAGTGATGTGAGAGAGAGAGAGAGAGAGAGTGATAATGAGAGAGAGAGAGAGAATGATGAGATAGAGAGAGAAAGAGATAACTTAATCCTCCCCCTACTGTGATTACCATATTTCTAGATCAGTGGTTCCAAACCTTTTTTCCTTCAGTTACCGCGACCAGTTTTTATTTTCATTTTCACTCATCACTAGTTTCATATGAATAGCGTAATGGCGTCAATAGCTATAGAACAAGAACACCCTATGGATAGATTCCACTTTACTGAAATGTAAAAGATGATCATATGTATTTACTGTAGGCGAGATAAAATGATATTCAATTTGACGTGAGATAAAATTCATTTCTACGTCAAAATTTTAATATTGCTCTATGGCCCCCAAGAACCCCCCCCCCCCTGGACCCTAGATTGGGAGCCCCTACTCTAAAGGCCCTAGAGCAGTGGTCCTGAAACCCTTTGGCTGCGACCCAAAATCCTGCTCGGTTTGACCATGGCGACCCATACGCCTTCGTAAACACTATTTGAGATTCAATTTATAAAATACATTTTCTCAAAATATGAAAATGCCTCAATTAAATCATCTATGTGTATATGATTTGAGAAAGGAGGGGGTGAGGGAGAAAGAAAGGGAAGAAGGAGAGAGGAGAGAGAGAGAATAGAGGGAGGGCGTAGACAGAGAGAGAAATGGGGGATAAAAAGAGAAAGGAGGGAAGAGGAGAAAGAAGGATGGGGGAGAGAAGTGTGAGAGAAGGGAGAAAGGGAGCGAGAGAGAGAGAAGGAGGAAGGGGAAAAAGAGTGTGGCAGAGAGACAGAGAGAAAGATAATAATACAATAATAATGATAATAATGATAATAGTAATAACAATAATGATAATAATAACGATGACAATGATAATAATAATGATGATAATGATAATAATAAGGATAATATCATTGATAACAAAAACAACAACAACAACAACAAAAAGAAGAAGAACGATAAAAATGATAATAATAACAATGATAATCATCATCACCATCGCCATTATCCTCATAATCATCATAAAATAAAAAGGATAATTGAAAAAAGGTAGTTCTGAAGAACCACCTGCGCCACCCGCAGTTGACCTCTCCAGGCGATAGGTCAACGTGAGATCGCCCCTAAGCCACAGTCGGATTGAGGTGCAAATGCCATGACAGGGGATCGAACCCGGGATCTTGGGGGTCGGAGTTCAGTGCTCTATCCAATGGGCTGTCGCGGTAGTTGTAACAATATGACGTATTAATCTTCTATTTGAATGTGTTATTGCGATGGTGGGGGTGTTAGCGAGAGTGTGTGTGTGTGGGGGTGGGGGTGGGGTTGGGGGTGTGGGTGGGTGTGTGTGTGTGTGTGCGTGTGTGTGTGTGTGTGTGTATGTGTGTGTGTGTTTGTGTGAGATTATATGTGTTTGTCTGTGTGTGTGTGCGTGTGTGTGTGTGTGTGTGTTTGTGGGGTATATGTGTTTGTGTGTGTTTGGGGGAATGTATGTGTATGTAAGTGTGATATATATGCGTGTGGGTGTGTGGATGTGTGTTTGTGTGTGTCTGTGTCAGTGTGCATGTATGTTTGGATTGGTGTGTATGTGTGGTTGGATTTGTGTGCGTGCGTGTGTATGTATGTATATATATATATATATATATATATATATATATATATATATATATATATATATATATATTATAGAGGAGAGAGAGAGAGAGAGAGAGAGAGAGAGAGAGAAGAGAGAGAGAGAAGAAGGGAATCTAATCAGACTCGAATACCTATAGATGAGATACACTATATATGTGTTTATTCATACACAATTTTCCTAGGATACACACGCTTCAGTACATCCCTGCCGCTCATCGCAAAAGCCAAAGCGCCTAAAATTCCCCATCCCAACCCCACCCCCCACCATCCAACCTCTCCCACACCCCATACCCTTCATTGCTCCCCTCCCCCCTCCACCCCTTCACAATCGTCCCTCCACCCATCCCTCCCCCACCACATACGCCCTTCACCCCTCTACCTCCCTCCCCCCATCCCTCCCCCAAACCATCCACCCTCCACTCCATCATCCTCCACCCCCTCCCCCTCCCCCAACCATCCACCCTCACCCCTATCCACCCCCTTCACCACCCCCTTCCCACATCCACCCCCTCCCACCATCCCCTTACCTCCCCCACCCTCCTCCTCCCCCAACCCCCCCAACCACCCTCACCCCACCCTTCCCACATCCCCCCACCACCCCCACCCCCTCACCCCCTTACACCCCCACCCACCCCTTTCCCAATCGCTAATCGCCGGCTCCCTCACGAGAGATTTATCCACGAGGCAGGAAGGAGCTAAAGGCGACCGAGCGTCTGACGTCTTATCCGGGCCGTAGGGAAAGGGTTAAGCGATCCGCTTCACTTGAGCAGAAAAGAGGGGGGGGGGGTGAGGGAAGGGAAGAGGAGGGAGGGGAGGAGGAGGAGAAGAGGGATGAGGGAGGGAGAGGAGAGAGGGAGGGAGGAGGAGAAGAAGAGGGGATGAGGGGAGGGAGGGAGGGAGAAGGGAGGGAGAAAGGGGATGAGGGGAGGGAGAAGAGAGGATGAGAGAGGGGATGAGGAGGAAGAGAGATGGATGATAAAAGAAAAAAAAGGAGGGAGAGAGGGAAGGAGGAGAGGGAGAGAGAGGGAAGGAGGATAAGGAGAAGAGGAAGGAGAGAGAGGAGGGGAAGAGGGGAGGGAGGGGGATTATAGATAACAAGAGAAAAGAGGAGGGAGAGGAAGAAGGAGAAGGAGGAGAAGGAAAGAGAGGAAGGAGAGAAGGAGAGAGAAGAAGGGGGAAGGGGGAGGGAGAGAGAGGTAGATAATAAGACAAAAGGGAGAGAGAGTAAAAGGAGGAGAAGGAGAAGAGAGAGGATAGAAGAGAAAGGAGAAGAGGAAGAAGGAGAAGGAGAGAGAGAAAGGGGGAAGAGGGGAGTGAATGGGAGATGGATAACAAGACAAAAAGAGGGAGAGAGAGAGAGAGGAAGGAGGAGAAGGAGAGAGGGAAGGGGAAGAGGAGGAGAAAGGCAGATAGATACTAAAGAAAAAGGGGAGAGATAGGGGAAGGAGGGGAAGGAGAAGAGAAAAAGAGAGAGGAAGGAGAAGAGGGGAAAGAGAGAGAGATGGATAATAAGACGGAAAAGAAAAGAGAGGAAGGAAGGAGAAGAGAAAGGAGAGAGAGGAAGTGGGAGAAGGGAGATGAGATAATAAGAGAAGAAGGAGGAGAAAGAGAAAGGGAGAAGAAAAGTTAATTGTTGTAGAATATGATCTTTGAAGATTTCCGGCCTCGGGAAGAAGTTATTACTTGTTATGAGTATTGTTATCATTATAAATTATTATTTTACGTGTAAGCAATATTATGTTTACGTTATTTTATTCGCTATCATTTGTTACTATATTTATCATCCTCTTATCCTAACTATCATCATCAATATTACCACCATCATCATCATCATTATCATCACCATCGTTATCATCATTTTTTCCCGTTTTCATCATTTAAATATTTC
>NC_091591.1:10735505-10743005 GCF_042767895.1 Penaeus vannamei | reverse complement strand
AACGGAACAGTTCTTCAATCGTCATCAACGGAACAGTTCTTCAATCATCATCAACGGAACAGTTCTTCAATCGTCATCAACGGAACAGTTCTTCAATCATCATCAACGGAACAGTTCTTCAATCATCATCAACGGAACAGTTCTTCAATCATCATCAACGGAACAGTTCTTCAATCGTCATCAACGGAACAGTTCTTCAATCGTCATCAACGGAACAGTTCTTCAATCATCATCAACGGAACAGTTCTTCAATCATCATCAACGGAACAGTTCTTCAATCATCATCGAAAATTAACGCCACGGAACAGTTCTTCAATCGTCATCAACGGAACAGTTCTTCAATCATCATCAACGGAACAGTTCTTCAATCATCATCAACGGAACAGTTCTTCAATCATCATCAACGGAACAGTTCTTCAATCATCATCGAAAATTAACGCCACGGAACAGTTCTTCAATCATCATCAACGGAACAGTTCTTCAATCGTCATCAACGGAACAGTTCTTCAATCAGCATCAACGGAACAGTTCTTCAATCGTCATCAACGGAACAGTTCTTCAATCATCATCAACGGAACAGTTCTTCAATCGTCATCAACGGAACAGTTCTTCAATCATCATCAACGGAACAGTTCTTCAATCATCATCAACGGAACAGTTCTTCAATCATCATCAACGGAACAGTTCTTCAATCGTCATCAACGGAACAGTTCTTCAATCGTCATCAACGGAACAGTTCTTCAATCATCATCAACGGAACAGTTCTTCAATCATCATCAACGGAACAGTTCTTCAATCATCATCGAAAATTAACGCCACGGAACAGTTCTTCAATCGTCATCAACGGAACAGTTCTTCAATCATCATCAACGGAACAGTTCTTCAATCGTCATCAACGGAACAGTTCTTCAATCGTCATCAACGGAACAGTTCTTCAATCATCATCAACGGAACAGTTCTTCAATCGTCATCAACGTTACAGTTCTTCAATCATCATCAACGGAACAGTTCTTCAATCATCATCAACGGAACAGTTCTTCAATCATCATCAACGGAACAGTTCTTCAATCATCAACGGAACAGTTCTTCAATCATCATCAACGGAACAGTTCTTCAATCATCATCAACGGAACAGTTCTTCAATCGTCATCAACGGAACAGTTCTTCAATCATCATCAACGGAACAGTTCTTCAATCGTCATCAACGTTACAGTTCTTCAATCATCATCAACGTTACAGTTCTTCAATCATCATCAACGGAACAGTTCTTCAATCGTCATCAACGGAACAGTTCTTCAATCATCATCAACGGAACAGTCCTTCAATCGTCATCAACGGAACAGTCCTTCAATCATCATCAACGGAACAGTTCTTCAATCGTCATCAACGGAACAGTTCTTCAATCATCATCAACGGAACAGTTCTTCAATCATCATCAACGGAACAGTTCTTCAATCATCATCAACGGAACAGTTCTTCAATCGTCATCAACGGAACAGTTCTTCAATCATCATCAACGGAACAGTTCTTCAATCGTCATCAACGGAACAGTTCTTCAATCATCATCAACGGAACAGTTCTTCAATCGTCATCAACGGAACAGTTCTTCAATCATCATCAACGGAACAGTTCTTCAATCGTCATCAACGGAACAGTCCTTCAATCGTCATCAACGGAACAGTCCTTCAATCATCATCAACGGAACAGTTCTTCAATCGTCATCAACGGAACAGTTCTTCAATCGTCATCAACGGAACAGTTCTTCAATCGTCATCAACGGAACAGTCCTTCAATCATCATCAACGGAACAGTTCTTCAATCGTCATCAACGGAACAGTTCTTCAATCGTCATCAACGGAACAGTTCTTCAATCGTCATCAACGGAACAGTTCTTCAATCATCATCAACGGAACAGTTCTTCAATCATCATCAACGGAACAGTTCTTCAATCATCATCAACGGAACAGTTCTTCAATCGTCATCAACGGAACAGTTCTTCAATCATCAACGGAACAGTTCTTCAATCATCATCAACGGAACAGTTCTTCAATCATCATCAACGGAACAGTTCTTCAATCGTCATCAACGGAACAGTTCTTCAATCATCATCAACGGAACAGTTCTTCAATCATCATCAACGGAACAGTTCTTCAATCATCATCAACGGAACAGTTCTTCAATCGTCATCAACGGAACAGTTCTTCAATCGTCATCAACGGAACAGTTCTTCAATCATCATCAACGGAACAGTTCTTCAATCATCAACGGAACAGTTCTTCAATCATCATCAACGGAACAGTTCTTCAATCATCATCAACGGAACAGTTCTTCAATCGTCATCAACGGAACAGTTCTTCAATCATCATCAACGGAACAGTTCTTCAATCATCATCAACGGAACAGTTCTTCAATCATCATCAACGGAACAGTTCTTCAATCATCATCAACGGAACAGTTCTTCAATCATCATCAACGGAACAGTTCTTCAATCATCATCAACGGAACAGTTCTTCAATCATCATCAACGGAACAGTTCTTCAATCATCATCAACGGAACAGTTCTTCAATCGTCATCAACGGAACAGTTCTTCAATCGTCATCAACGGAACAGTTCTTCAATCATCATCAACGGAACAGTTCTTCAATCGTCATCAACGTTACAGTTCTTCAATCATCATCAACGTTACAGTTCTTCAATCATCATCAACGGAACAGTTCTTCAATCGTCATCAACGGAACAGTTCTTCAATCATCATCAACGGAACAGTTCTTCAATCGTCATCAACGGAACAGTTCTTCAATCATCATCAACGGAACAGTTCTTCAATCGTCATCAACGGAACAGTTCTTCAATCGTCATCAACGGAACAGTTCTTCAATCATCATCAACGGAACAGTTCTTCAATCGTCATCAACGGAACAGTCCTTCAATCGTCATCAACGGAACAGTTCTTCAATCGTCATCAACGGAACAGTTCTTCAATCGTCATCAACGGAACAGTTCTTCAATCGTCATCAACGGAACAGTTCTTCAATCATCATCAACGGAACAGTTCTTCAATCGTCATCAACGGAACAGTTCTTCAATCGTCATCAACGGAACAGTTCTTCAATCGTCATCAACGGAACAGTTCTTCAATCGTCATCAACGGAACAGTTCTTCAATCGTCATCAACGGAACAGTTCTTCAATCATCATCAACGGAACAGTTCTTCAATCGTCATCAACGGAACAGTTCTTCAATCGTCATCAACGGAACAGTTCTTCAATCGTCATCAACGGAACAGTTCTTCAATCGTCATCAACGGAACAGTTCTTCAATCGTCATCAACGGAACAGTTCTTCAATCATCATCAACGGAACAGTTCTTCAATCATCATCAACGGAACAGTTCTTCAATCGTCATCAACGGAACAGTTCTTCAATCATCATCAACGGAACAGTTCTTCAATCGTCATCAACGGAACAGTTCTTCAATCGTCATCAACGGAACAGTTCTTCAATCATCATCAACGGAACAGTTCTTCAATCGTCATCAACGGAACAGTTCTTCAATCGTCATCAACGGAACAGTTCTTCAATCATCATCAACGGAACAGTTCTTCAATCATCATCAACGGAACAGTTCTTCAATCATCATCGAAAATTAACGCCACGGAACAGTTCTTCAATCGTCATCAACGGAACAGTTCTTCAATCATCATCAACGGAACAGTTCTTCAATCATCATCAACGGAACAGTTCTTCAATCATCATCAACGGAACAGTTCTTCAATCATCATCGAAAATTAACGCCACGGAACAGTTCTTCAATCGTCATCAACGGAACAGTTCTTCAATCATCATCAACGGAACAGTTCTTCAATCATCATCAACGGAACAGTTCTTCAATCGTCATCAACGGAACAGTTCTTCAATCGTCATCGAAAATTAACGCCACGGAACAGTTCTTCAATCGTCATCAACGGAACAGTTCTTCAATCATCATCAACGGAACAGTTCTTCAATCATCATCAACGGAACAGTTCTTCAATCATCATCGAAAATTAACGCCACGGAACAGTTCTTCAATCATCATCAACGGAACAGTTCTTCAATCGTCATCAACGGAACAGTTCTTCAATCATCATCAACGGAACAGTTCTTCAATCATCATCAACGGAACAGTTCTTCAATCGTCATCAACGGAACAGTTCTTCAATCATCATCGAAAATTAACGCCACGGAACAGTTCTTCAATCGTCATCAACGGAACAGTTCTTCAATCGTCATCAACGGAACAGTTCTTCAATCGTCATCAACGGAACAGTTCTTCAATCATCATCAACGGAACAGTTCTTCAATCATCATCAACGGAACAGTTCTTCAATCATCATCAACGGAACAGTTCTTCAATCATCATCAACGGAACAGTTCTTCAATCGTCATCAACGGAACAGTTCTTCAATCATCATCAACGGAACAGTTCTTCAATCATCATCAACGGAACAGTTCTTCAATCATCATCAACGGAACAGTTCTTCAATCATCATCAACGGAACAGTTCTTCAATCATCATCAACGGAACAGTTCTTCAATCATCATCGAAAATTAACTCCACGGAACAGTTCTTCAATCATCATCAACGGAACAGTTCTTCAATCGTCATCAACGGAACAGTTCTTCAATCATCATCAACGGAACAGTTCTTCAATCATCATCAACGGAACAGTTCTTCAATCATCATCAACGGAACAGTTCTTCAATCATCATCAACGGAACAGTTCTTCAATCATCATCAACGGAACAGTTCTTCAATCGTCATCAACGGAACAGTTCTTCAATCATCATCAACGGAACAGTTCTTCAATCATCATCAACGGAACAGTTCTTCAATCATCATCGAAAATTAACGCCACGGAACAGTTCTTCAATCATCATCAACGGAACAGTTCTTCAATCGTCATCAACGGAACAGTTCTTCAATCATCATCAACGGAACAGTTCTTCAATCATCATCAACGGAACAGTTCTTCAATCGTCATCAACGGAACAGTTCTTCAATCATCATCAACGGAACAGTTCTTCAATCATCATCAACGGAACAGTTCTTCAATCATCATCAACGGAACAGTTCTTCAATCATCATCAACGGAACAGTTCTTCAATCATCATCAACGGAACAGTTCTTCAATCATCATCAACGGAACAGTTCTTCAATCATCATCAACGGAACAGTTCTTCAATCATCATCAACGGAACAGTTCTTCAATCGTCATCAACGGAACAGTTCTTCAATCATCATCAACGGAACAGTTCTTCAATCATCATCAACGGAACAGTTCTTCAATCATCATCAACGGAACAGTTCTTCAATCGTCATCAACGGAACAGTTCTTCAATCATCATCAACGGAACAGTTCTTCAATCATCATCAACGGAACAGTTCTTCAATCATCATCAACGGAACAGTTCTTCAATCATCATCAACGGAACAGTTCTTCAATCATCATCAACGGAACAGTTCTTCAATCATCATCAACGGAACAGTTCTTCAATCGTCATCAACGGAACAGTTCTTCAATCATCATCAACGGAACAGTTCTTCAATCATCATCAACGGAACAGTTCTTCAATCATCATCAACGGAACAGTTCTTCAATCGTCATCAACGGAACAGTTCTTCAATCATCATCAACGGAACAGTTCTTCAATCATCATCAACGGAACAGTTCTTCAATCGTCATCAACGGAACAGTTCTTCAATCATCATCAACGGAACAGTTCTTCAATCGTCATCAACGGAACAGTTCTTCAATCATCATCGAAAATTAACGCCACGGAACAGTTCTTCAATCATCATCAACGGAACAGTTCTTCAATCGTCATCAACGGAACAGTTCTCCAATCATCATCAACGGAACAGTTCTTCAATCATCATCATCGGAACAGTTCTTCAATCATCATCGAAAATTAACGCCACGGAACAGTTCTTCAATCATCATCGAAAATTAACGCCACGGAACAGTTCTTCAATCATCATCGAAAATTAACGCCACGGAACAGTTCTTCAATCATCATCGAAAATTAACGCCACGGAACAGTTCTTCAATCATCATCGAAAATTAACGCCACGGAACAGTTCTTCAATCATCATCGAAAATTAACGCCACGGAACAGTTCTTCAATCATCATCAACGGAACAGTTCTTCAATCATCATCGAAAATTAACGCCACGGAACAGTTCTTCAATCATCATCGAAAATTAACGCCACGGAACAGTTCTTCAATCATCATCGAAAATTAACGCCACGGAACAGTTCTTCAATCATCATCGAAAATTAACGCCACGGAACAGTTCTTCAATCATCATCGAAAATTAACGCCACGGAACAGTTCTTCAATCATCATCGAAAATTAACGCCACGGAACAGTTCTTCAATCATCATCGAAAATTAACGCCACGGAACAGTTCTTCAATCGTCATCGAAAATTAACGCCACGGAACAGTTCTTCAATCGTCATCACGCGCGGGAAAGATTCACAGTCATCGCCATGATCTCGGGCTTTCAGAATTTATCTCAACTGACTCGGAAGCTAATTGTTCTGCTGCTGAATGCAACTTGCAACTTGTAACACGATCCTCTCGAGTCCAAAGGTCAAGGCTAACATTGACCTGGGGTGAATATTTGACCTTTTCTCATTTGCTTCGTTTTTCATACTTCGTTGCTGTATTGTTTTGTTTTGTTTTGTTGACTTGTTTTTTTTTGTTGATTTTATGGATGGATTAAAAAAGAAAGAAAAAAAGATAAATGGTAGATTGGATACTTGAGAAAATAAATGTTTGGCAAAAATAGTAGAGGTGGGATGTGTTTGATAAATCTGATAGATGTAAATGTAAAGTAGACGTTTATTGGTTACGATATATAAGACAGAAATAGAGAAAGAAAAACATGGCGCTTAAAAGACGGAACTTTTTTTTACTTTTTTTTTAATGTCCTGATGCCAAATGAGATTTGGTAGAAACTAAACAGATGTCCATGACTGCCTCACAGACTTTATGATTTAAACAGATAGCTAATTGATAAAATAAATAAGTATGAAATATACATACGTCCATATATGTGCGTATGTGTTTATATATATATATATATATATATATATATATATATATATATATATATATATATATATATATATATATATATATATATATATATATATATATATAAATATATATATATGTATATATATATATATATATATATATATATATATATATATATATATATATATATATAAATATATATATATGTATATATATATATATATATATATATATATATATATATATATATATATATATATATATATATATATATACATATATATGAATATGTTTAACGTCAAGAATATACACTTGCATCAAGAGAAAGCGAAATAGTGATTATGCAACACTCTGTACTGCACTTCACATTGATCAACAGAGTGCTGCAGAATTTCTTGCTTTGTGCTTCGTAA
>NC_091591.1:10721570-10724070 GCF_042767895.1 Penaeus vannamei | reverse complement strand
CTAAACTCCATCAGCGGTTGCCATCTATCGAACACCTCGGATATGATGGCCAAACTACAAGGGGTCGGCATGAAGTGCAAAAAGCTGGTCAGCTTCGATGTCAAGTCGCTGTTTACGAACGTGCCAATCGACGGGGCCATCAAAGCTGCACAACGAGCATTGAGAAGAATGGACCAGAACGAACTACCACTACAGATAGATGACTACACCGAACTCATCCGTCTCTGCGTGGAGTTTGGCCCGTTCGAATTCAGAGGAAGCGAGTACGAACAGATCCAGGGACTTGCGATGGGTTCGCCACTTTCAGCAGTCCTTGCCCAGCTGTTCATGGAAACCCTCGAGGCCGACCATTACCGTAACATCGTGGGAAGGAACGTGGTCTGGCTCCGCTACGTGGACGACATCCTCGCTATAGTACCAACCAGGACGAACCTGCCTGATCTCCTCCACAGACTCAATGCAGTGCACCCCTCCATCCAATTCACCACAGAAGAAGAGAGGGATGAACAACTCCCTTTCCTGGACACCATGATCCACAGGAGACCTAATGGACCGGTATTTTCAGTATACAGAAAACCCACAAATAAAGATGATTTCATTCACTATTTTTCTGCCCATAGTAAGAGAACCAAAGAAGGCGTGGTCATTGGTTTCTTCCTCCGGGCCCTCAGAATATGCAGCCCTGAGTTCTTGGAGGATGAGATGAAACACGTCTACAACACCTTCCAACACCTCCACTATCCCCGCTCCATGCTCACCCACCTCCGACGAAAGGCCGAGAAGATCATGAGCAGGCCGAGAGGTGAGGACACACAAAGTAGAACCCAGAGGATAATCATCCCCCACTCGGAATTGACTGAGCACCTGCAGGCCCTGGTGGGCCGTACTCTCAAGATAGCTACGTCTTCAGGCAAGAAGATCGGAGACATCGTGAGAGAGAGGAGATCAAACCATAACAGACCCCTCAGCCAGGTGTACAGCATACCTTGTGGGGGCTGTGATAAGGTATACATAGGCGAGACATCACGAGGACTGCACGAACAACGTATCAGTCAACACCGCAGCGCTCTCCGACGCCATGACACGAGAAGCGCTTTCGTTGTTCACGCAGACACCGATGGTCACCTCCCGAAGTGGTCCCAGGCCTCCATCATAAAACAAGGCCTGGCCCCACGACAAAGGAAGATGGTAGAAGCGGCGTTCATTCATACAACTAACAACATCAACACCGCTACGGGGAGCCATGAACTAGCCAAGGTCGTCGCTCACCTGATTACCGACGTGACCTGATCACCCAGTAGTTGTATATATACTCCTCTATGTACCTCATGTAACATATGCCCTGACGAAGCAATAGTGAAAAGGCCTTCGGCATATTCGTGTGTTTTCTTGCCCTTCCCTTCGTCGTTCCCCTTGCAAGCATTGCATATATATATATATATATATATATATATATATATATATATATATATATATATATATATATATATGTGTGTGTGTGTGTGTGTGTGTGTGTGTGTGTGTGTGTGTGTGTGTATGTATATGTATACAAATACTCCCACGTACACCCATAGAGACATACATACGTACATACAAACACACACAAACACACACACACACACACACACACATACATATATATATATATATATATATATATATATATATATATATATATATATATATATATATATATATATATATATATATATATAAAGCAACCATTACCGAACAGCTAGCAAACCTACCTAGTGGTGCCCTGTAACGGTACTGACAACAGAAAAATAGTAATACCACGAGTTACTTTCTTGAGTTACTTTTACAACGAAACCTGAAGCGCCTAATACACTGCTGGTGGTATAGGGCGGCATTCCAGGCGGAAGTGGGAATCGGTAGTTTTTGGTATATTTAGGAATGAAAAGGAATGGGGTCAACTTCCCTGTTCTACTTATGGCATGATTATGATAATTTCTATTAGTATTATTGCGATTATCTCTCTCTTTACTTTCTCAAGTAAAAAAGTTCCCTTTTCTCTTTCTCTCTCTCTTTCCCTTTCTCTTTTTTTCTCTTCACTTTCTTTTTCTCTTTCTCCTTTTTTATCTTTCTCTCTCTTTCTCTTTCTTCTTTCTTTCTCTCTCTCTCGCTCTTTCTCTTTCTTTCTTTCTCCTTCTCTCTTTCTCTCTTTCACATTCACTCTCTCTCACTCTTTCTCTCTCTTTCTTTCTCCCTCTCTTTCTTTCTCTTTCTCTCTATCTATATATCTATCTATCTCTATCTATCTATCTATCTCCCTGTGTCTTCCCCAATAAGGCATTAAAGGCAAGAAAACACTAAATCACTTTTCCAGCCCTCCCTTCCCTTCCCTTCCCTTCCACGCGCTACAGCACTTCCCCTTCCTTCCTACCTCATAAAGCTTACCTCGATGATAATTCACTTCTTTGAATTGCAACTTGGGTTAATAAAAGGACAAGATTTGTACTTGCGTTCTTTCTCTAGTAGA
>NC_091591.1:10714070-10716570 GCF_042767895.1 Penaeus vannamei | reverse complement strand
ACATATATATATATATATATATATATATATATATATATATATATATATATATATATATATATACATAATTCATATATATATATATATACATATATAGACATTGACTCCATACAGTCAATCCGTACAGGTACATATATTTATCACAATCTGCAACGCTGCAAGGACCACCCGACTCTCGGACACTTGATCCGCAGACTCAGTTGATTAATGGCCCCCTTTATTTGATGCGTGGAGTAATTAAGTATTGTCCCTTTGATAATGGACGTGGGCGCCGGCGATCCAGCCACGGACAGCCTAAAATTAGATCTCAGGGCATTATGTTGTCTCTATATCACCGGGAAGGAAAAAAGGTGGACATGCGACTCCCACAGAATAATGTCATTTCGATTTAATAGATGGAGTTACAGGAGGAAATGTAAGTAAATTCACGGGTGTTGGCTCTTTCAATCTAATTGGGCGAAAGCCGCTGGGCTCAGGGGCGTGATTGGCTGGTCAGTGGAAGCCACGCCCCTTGCCGGAAGGTCACCAAGAAATTCGATTGTGTGCATACGTATATCTATATCTATCGGTCTATCAATCTATCAGTCTATCTATCTATCTATCTATCATCTATCTATCTATCATCTCTCTCTCTCTCTCTCTCTCTCTCTCTCTCTCTCTCTCTCTCTCTCTCTCATCTCTATATATATATATATATATATATATATATATATATATATATATATATATATATATATATATATATATATATAAGTACATATATATATGTATATATATATATATATATATATATATATATATATATATATATATATATATATGTGTGTGTGTGTGTGTGTGTGTGTGTGTGTGTGTGTGTGTGTGTGTGTGTGTGTGTGTGTGTGTGTGTGTGTGTGTGTATTCACATGTAATTAAATAGGCAGATACAGACTATGAATCCATTTTCTTGTGTGTGTATGAATGTTTAGGTCTTCGTGTCTCTGCTTCTGCATCTTTGCCTGTGTCATAGTTTTTTTTTTTTTTATTACTGATCACGTTAGTCCATGCAAATATGACACCAACGTGTATAATGAGTAAAATGCATTTTTTAGGTCCTTAATTCATGTCTTCAATATACCTGCAATAATGCGACTGTTCTGGTTGAATACGAGATTTCACTGACTTACCGGTAGCTTCTGTTGCAGAGTCCGACATATGTGGCATTTACGATACAGAACTACATGCTGACACTGATTTGCAATGTTGATCCTCATACTGCGGTTCGTATTAGTTGTTTGTGATATGTGTATTTGTGTGGGAATGTTTATGTATGTGTTTATGTGTGTATGTATGTGTCTATTTTATGTGTGCGCAGATACATACACACCTACAAACACATACATACACCAACAAACACACTGACGTACACACATACACAAACTAACTCTCTCTCTCTCACACACACACACCCATACACACAAACACACACACACATACATACAAACCAACTCAAGTGCACACATACGCCCACACACAAAACAAATTAATACACACGCACAAACACACTCACGTACACACACACACACCCACACACACACACACACACACACATACAAACACACCCACGTACACACACCCACACACCCACACTTACACACACACACACAAACCAAAGTCCCCATATCCGGAAACGACAGCGGCGAAATCCGAAACGTGCGAGAGTCCGAGAAGGAGATCAGCCTCGCCTTGTTTACGTCCCCCAATACCCCCGCGTGACAGTCACTGCCTTGGCTCGGCCCTTGAGTCGATCCTTCTCCCGGGCGATAAACTCTGGGCGGCAGTCTCGCCTGTCGGACTCGCGAGCTCTCTTTTACGTGACGCGGGGGGGGGTGAAGGGGGAGGTGGGGGGTGATGGGGTGGGTGGTGAGGAGGTAGGAAGGGAAGGGATGGGAGATGGGGAAGGTGTATGGGTGGAGGGGAGGAGGGAAAATAAAAGGAAGGGAGGGGGGTGGATGGAGGGGAGGAGGGGGTATGAGTGGAGGGGGGAAAGGAGGGGATGGGTGGAGGGGAGGAAGGGGAAGAGAAGGGATGGGTGGAGGGGAGGGAGGGGGAGGTGGGTGGAGGGGGAAGAGAGTGAGTGGGTGTTGAGGTGGGGGAAGAGAGGGGGAAGAGGGGGGATGGGTGGAGGGGAGAGAGGGAGGAAGGGGATGGGTGGAGGGGGGAAAGGAAAGGGGTGGGTGGAGGGAATAGGGGAAGGGAGGGGGTGGGGTGGAGGGGGTGGGGTGTAGGGGATGGGTGGAGGTAGGAGAGGGGAGGAAGGGATGGGTGGAGGGGAGAAGGGAGGGGGTAGAGAGGGGAGGGATGGTGAGGAGGAGGAGGAAGGGAGGGGGATGGGTGGAGGGAAGGTAGGGGGTAATGGAGACGATGCAGAAAAGAGGAAGAGAGAAAGATAAAGAATGCGAGAGAACGAAGATTAAGTACAAAGTAGGAGGAAGAAGGAAGAGAAAAAGAAGGGGAAAGA
>NC_091591.1:10699608-10704608 GCF_042767895.1 Penaeus vannamei | reverse complement strand
AGTGGAGGCAGAGGAGAAATAGAAGAAAACAAAGATACAGCGGAGAAGGAGGAGAGGAAGTCGGAGGAGAGGGAAACGAAGAATGAAATGGTGAAAAGGAAGAGAAAGCAGAAGGAGGAGGAATAAAATGGAGAAAAACACACGAAGTGGAAAAGGGAAAACGGAGGAAGATAGAGGAGAGGGGGTCGAGAGAGAAAATGGAAAGACGGAGAATGTAAGGTAAGAAAAAGAAGAGGAGGGGGAAGGAAGAGAGAAACCAAAAAAGAGAAGAAAGAGAGATAAAGACTCAAGAGAGAGAGAGAGAGAGAGAGAGAGAGAGAGAGAGAGAGAGAGAGAGAGAGAGAGAGAGAGAGAGAAAGAGATAGGGAAAGAGAGAGAGAGAGAGAGAGAGAGAGAGAGAGAGAGAGAGAGAGAGAGAGAGAGAGAGAGAGAGAGAGAGAGACAGAGAAAGAGAGAGAGAGAGAAAGAGAGAGGAAGGGAAAAGAGAGAGAGAGAGAGAGAGAGAGAGAGAGAGAGAGAGAGAGAGAGAGAGAGAGAGAGAAAGAGAGAGAGAGAGGGATAGGGATAGAGAGAGAGAGGGGGGGGGGAGAGAGAAAGAAAGACGTAAGAGGAACAGAAAAAGGAAGAATGAAAGGAAACAGGTAAAAGAAAAAAAAAGAAAAAAAAAAAAAGGAAGTAAAATGTGTAAACCTCCAATTCCTTCTTTTTCTCATCCCTCTCCTCTACTTCCTTTATTCTCCTTTCTCTTCCTTCCTCTCTCTCCTCTTCTTCCCCTGATTTCTCCCTTCTTTTTCCACCGCATTCTCCCTTCTTCTTTCTCCCCCCTTCTTCCCTACCTCTTCCTTCTTCCTTCCTTCCTCCTCTCCTTCCCTGTTTCCTTCTCCTCCTCTGCCTTTCCTCATCCTCTCCTTCTTTTTCCACCGCATTCTCCCTTCTTCCTTCTCTCTCCCTTCTTTCCTACCTCTTCCTTCCCTCCTCCTCTCCTTCCCTTCTTTCCTACCTCTTCCTTCCCTCCTCCTCTCCTTCCCTGTTTCCTTCTCCTCCTCTCCTTCTCCTTCCCTCCCTCAACTCCCTCTCCCGATTTCCTTTCCTCCCTTATTCCTTCTCCTTTGCCTTCTCTCCTTCCTCCGTCATTCAGCTCTTCAATTCTCCCCCAATCTCCCTCTTCCCCAGTTTCCAGTCTGTCTCATCACTCCCTCTCCCCCATTTTACTACCTCCCTATTCGCAGTCTGAGTTTATCTCCCACTCCCCCTCTTCCCCTTCTCCTCCTCCTACTTCCCTATCTTCAACTCTTTCACCTCCTCGTTTACTTCTTCCCTTCATTTTCACTTCCTCTTTCCTTCATCTTCCCTCTCCTTTTCCTCAACTTTACTTCCTCCCTCGATCTCCCCCCCCTTTTCCCCACCTCCACTATTCCCCACAGATTAATCTACCTCCTACTTCGCGTCTCCTTCCCCAACTCTCGTCTGCTTTCTCTTCCTCGCCTTTTCCCCTTCTTTCACCTTCTCTAGTCTACCTCCTTTTTCCCCCACTCATCCTTCCCCACCTTCCACTTTTTCACTCCCACCTGTCTTCCTTTTCCCTCACCTTCACCTCCTCCCTGTGACCTCCCCCCCTTTTCTACAGTCTACCTCCCATTCCCCCAATTGCCCTTCTCCTTTTTCCTCACCTCCATACCCGTTCTCCTTCCCCCCACCTCTCACCTCTTCCCTATGATTCCTCCCCATTCTTCCAACTCCCCTTTCTCCACAGGCTAATCTACCTCCCATTCCCCACCTCTCTCTCCAAATTCCCTTTCTCACCTCCAAGTCCTCTCCCCCCACCTTTCACCTTCTCCTTCTCATCTTTCCACCCTTATCCCACTTCCCCTTCCCCTACCCCGCCATACCCCACTTCAACAATTCCCCCCTTCTATCACCCTCCCACCCTCCCCCTTTAATAACCCCCCCCACTCCTCCTCCACCTCAGCCACCCCCAACTCTCCTTTCCCCTTCATTTGCATACCGGAAGGGGGGGGGAGGGGGGAGGACAGACCGGGATTTCGCCACACGCCCTGCCAGTCGAGATAATGTCATGACAGCCGTTAACCTGTCATAAGTTCGGCTTCTCATGCAGGGAGGGCAAAGGAGGGGAGGGGGGAGAGGGAGAGGGGAATGGGGTTGGAGGAGAAGGGGAGAGGGAGAGGGGAATGGGGTTGGAGGAGAGGGAGAAGAGAAAGGGGAATGGGGAATGGCGGGTGGAGGAATAGGGGTTGTTCTATATTGTTCACATCTGTCATTGTCATGGAGGAGAAGGGGTGGAGGAGAGGGAGAGGGAGCAGGGAATGGGGGTTGGTGGAGAGGGGGAAGGGGGTGTAGAGGGTGGAGGAATGGCCGTTGGTGGAGAAGGGGAGGGGTGGAGGAATGGAGGTTGGAGGAGATGGAGACATGGGGAATGGCAGGTTGGAGGGGAGGAGGTGGAGGAATGGGGGGGGGGGGGGGTTGGAGAAGAGAGGGAGGGGCAGAGGAGAGTGAGAAAGGGGGTGTATTTGAGAGAGGACAAGTGGTTGAAGGAAATGAGAATTGAGTTTGTAGGAGAGGGGAGGAAGTGGAGCAGAGAGAGAAAGGGGTTGATTGATAATTAGAGGAGAGAGGGAGAAGGGATAAAAGGGGGAGAAATGAGGAAGTAAAGGAGTTCGAGAGGGGTTCAAGAGACTGGGAGGTGGGAGAAAGAGAGGGATTGGTAGCTAGAATGGAGAGAGAAATAACAAAAAATGTAATTGAGAAGAGGGAGAAAGGGAGAGATTGTTGGTGAAGACATGGTATGTGGGAGAAAGGAGGAGATTGTAGGAGGAGAAGACATGGAAAGAAGGAATAGGAGGAGTGGGAGAAAGGATATTTGGGGTTGAGAAGACAAGGGTTGGAGAGAAAGAGGGAGATTGGTGGGGGAGAAGAGATGGGAAGAGGGAGAAAGGAGATGAAAGGTGGTGGAGAAGACATGGAAAGAGGGAATAGGAGGGAGATCGGTGGTGGGGAAAACATAGGAAGTGCGAGGAAGGATATTGGGGGGTGAGAGGAGACGGGAAGTGAGAGAAAGTACGAAATTGGGTGGGGAGAAGAGATGGGAAGAGAGAGAAAGGAGAAGATTGGTGGGGGAGAAGAGATGGGAAGAGGAAGAAAGGAGAAGATTGGGTGGGGAAAAGAGATGGAAGAGGAAGAAAGGGAGAAGATTGGTGGGGGAAAAGAGATGGGAAGAGGAAGAAAGGAGAAGATTGGGGTGGGGAAAAGAGATGGGAAGAGGAAGAAAGGGAGAAGACCGGTGGGGGAGAAGAGATGGGAAAGGAGAGAAAGGGAGAGACTGGTGAGGAAGAGAAGGACCGGAGAGAAAGGAGGAGATTGTTGGTGAAGAAGACATGGGAAGATGGAGAAAGTTGAGAGACTGGTGATGGAGAAAAGAAGGATTGGGAGGAAGAGAAACCAACTGAAATACCGAAAATAAAGGGAAGAAAGAGAAGCGATAGAATGTAAGAACAAAGAATAAGAGAAAGGAGAGAAAGAACGACAGAGTAAAAAAAAAAAAAAAAAAAAAAAAAATAGAAAAAAAAATTGGGATTACAAAAAAAAAGGAATATTAGGAAGGGATTAAAAAGGGGGAGGACTTTTGAGGGGAAAAATGGGGGGGGGGGGAGGATTAGGCTGCTGAAAAAAGGAAGTACGAAGGGAAGAGAAAGAGGGTGATGATTATGAATATGAGAGTGAAAAATGGTGAGAGAAAAGGGAGGAAATGAGTAGACAGGAAAAAAGCAGGAGAAGGAAGGAGAAAGGAGAAAGAGGGGGGAGAGAAAGTCATTATCATCATCATCATCATTAATGTTATCATTATCAATATTACTATTATTGCTATCATTATTATCATTATTACTATTATCATTATCATGATTATCAATATTATTATCATCAATATCATTATTATCATTACTATCATTATCACCATCATCATCACCATCACCATCATCATCATTATTATTACAATATCATTCCTATCAGCAATATTGTTATCATTTCTACTATGATTATAATCACTATAATCATAATCGTCATTATTCCCATTATTATCAATATTATTATTACTATTGTAGTCATTATAATCATTATTCTTATAATTATTGCTACCATCACTATCATTGTAATCACAGCGCTTCCTGGTATTTATGTTAATTATTTTGAATCGATCTATTAACTGCGGCCAAGGTGTAGGTTGCAATTGCATGGTCATTGTTATTATTGTTATAGTTCCTCTATACTGTCCACATCTGTCATTTTCTTATTGTTATTGCTGTTATAGTCCCTCTATATTGTTCACATCTGTCATTTTCTTTTGCTTTGAAGATCGTGATTGTGCGGTGAATTCGTGCTGTGTCAAGTCTTTTACGGCGGTTTTTTAAGGTCTATTCCTAGATTTTTTTTTTAAGGTTTGTGCTCAAAGTGTATGTCATCGTTCCTAAAGAAATTAAAATGATTTTTTGGGATCATGGATCTTAATTTCTTTATTCCAGCATTTCAGAATTATCTAATTTCTTTTTAGTGTAGTTTTGATTTTTTTTGTTTCTTTCTTTCTATCATTTTTTTTTTTCTTATTCATTTGTTGTGTTACGTTATTATCTTCACTCGGTTCCCTTTCCTCCGAAACGATAATTATGTAACACAAATGATAACACAACAATTAGTCTTATATGAACGATAATAACAAGCTTTTATCTTCATTTTATAATTTCATCACAGACAGTGTTAGTGACACTGTCACTGATTTAATATTATCACTATAAATATCGATGTTATTTTCTTATCATCACCATCACTGCTTTTATCAAAATCGTCATTATCATTACCATCATCAGTTTGACCTTATCATGAAAACTGCCTTCGATATCATAATGTTAAGAACTATTATCATTCTCGTTACTACTGTGAAAATAGCACTATATTGCCATTTCAGTCATTGTTGTTTTTATTCTCCTCGT
>NC_091591.1:10687108-10689608 GCF_042767895.1 Penaeus vannamei | reverse complement strand
TGTGCAACTTGTGAACCGGGATTTTAAATAGCGTATGAATTTTGAGGTCTGTTTTTTCTTTCTTTCTTTCTTTCTTTCTTTTCTTTTTTCTTTTTCTTTTTTTATATATATTGAGTCGCATCCTATAGCTTTATTCCCTAATCCAACAATCATTCAGGTGTAGATTTTCATATTCTTTTTGAAGGGAATATTTTTTGTGAAAGTTGTCTTATAAAAATTAAGTTACCATGCCCCTCTGGCAAATGCCAACAGATGTGAAATCATTATGTTGCCTTTTGAAAGAAAGTTTGTATTGTCTTTTCTTGGTGTTCATGTTCATTTTGTTATTATTCCATTTATAAGTTTGTTAATAAAAAATTGACGGTCAGGATTTTTTTTGTTCAATATATTAATAAGGAAATGCATAAGCCACGTCCTGCCTTGACCGCAAAGCTAAGCTACCATAGAATTAATGTCTTGGGGTTTCCCGGGACTCCTTTAGAATTGAGATCCAGGTGGTGGTGACGATACCAAAGCCAACTTGTCATTTGAAAAGAAATTAGTATTCAAAAATGTCAATACCAAATATAACTACGATTGCTTGAAAAATTGTCAAACTAGTACATGTTTGGGATGAACCCATCATATGGTGGTGGTGGTTAGAGGGAAGGATCTGACATATATGTGTGTGTGTGCACACACACACACACACACACACACACACACACACACACACATACATACATACATACACATATATACGTGTATATATATATATATATATATATATATATATATATATATATATATATATATATATATATATATATACATATATGCGTATATATATATATATATATATATATATATATATATATATATATATATATATATATATATATATATATATATGATAACCTCTTTTTCTCTTTATGATCAGACTAATATTTTTTGGTACAAGTATTAATGTTATGACACTAGAATGGCTTATATTGCAAATATTGAAATATGAAGAATAATGAAAAATATACAAATATATAACAGGACGGATGATAAAGTAGAGGAGCAAGAGAATTGTGAAAGAGTGGTAGAAAGAGGAGAAAAGGCAGACGCAGAAAAGACAGAAGGATAGGGAAAAGGAGAAGGGGAAGAAAAATAACCTAAAGATGAGGAAAATTGGAAAGGAGTAAGATTAGAAATTAAGAAAATTAGAAAAAAAGCAGAAGGAAAGAAGCGGAGAAATAAGAAAGTGAGGAAAGCGAAGGAAAGAGATAGAAGTGAATATGACGAAGATGAGAAAGGGGAAAATGGAGAAAATAAAGATAACGAGAAGGGAAGAAAAAAAAACAATATAGACGAGAAGGAAGAAGATATGGAGGAAGAGAGGGTAATAGAACACGGAGAACGAGAACCTGGATGAAAACGATAAGAGTGAGGATAATAATGATAACAAACGACAAGGAGAGAGCGATATGTTTCTGGCTTGTTCACTTGCAGCAAATTGCTTTTTCTCGGTGTACAAAATCTAAAAAAAAAAATAAATAAATAAATAAAAAAAAACAAAAAAAAAACATATGAGGCTTCACATACACAAACTTTCACACATATTTACAAACGCGCACACACTCAAACACATACATAACGCTTATATTCTAACACACGTACACAAAAACATACACAACACAATGGTACATCCAAACACAGAAACACGCCCATATATGTATCATTATTCACACACACGTACGCACAGACGCATACACACACACGGACACAGACACACACAAATGCACGCATACACAGACACACACATAACGCTTATATTTACACACACATAGACAAAAACATACAAAACAAACGTACATCTATAAACACAAAAACACGTCCATATATATATCAATATGTACACACACACACACACACACACGCACGCGCGCACGCACGCACACACACACACACACACACACACACACACACACACACACACACACACACACACACACACACACACACACACACACACACACACACACACACACACACACACACACACACACACACACATTTACACTTACAGCAACCTCGCCCTTATCCAAGAACACCAGAAAGTCGAAGAAAGTCGATCTTTCTCGTCCCCAACCCCCCCACCTCCCCCTCCCTCCTCCTCCCTAAGCGATCGCACTGGAGACCCCAACTCCGCCCAGCCCGCTACGATCGCGTCCGCCAACCGACTGAGCTCCTGACTTCTATTAATCTATCAATATATCATCGTGATTTTTTTTTTTTTATTGTGATTGGTAGTCGTGGTTGTGGTGATGGTGGTTGTAATTTGTTGTAGTGACAGTTGTAGTAGCGTTAAAATGAAAAGACAAGTAGTAAAACTTATTATTGTCATTATAATGATTTATGATTATTTTCATCCCATGTTAAGTTATGAAAAATGTAAGTATCGCATTCATCAATCATCACTATCATCATTTTAATAGTGTCATTTTTCCTAAAGAGATTATGAAAAAAAAATAAT
>NC_091591.1:10659608-10674608 GCF_042767895.1 Penaeus vannamei | reverse complement strand
CGGAGTGTCTGGGACGTGTCTGGGCGTGTCTTTGGGCGTGTATGGGGCGTGTCTTTGGGCGTGTCTGGGCGTGTCTTTCGTCGTGTCTTTGGGCGTGCCTGGGGCGTGTCTTTGCGAGTGTCTGTGGGCGTGTCTGGGGGCGTGTCTTTCGTCGTGTCTTTGGGCGTGTCTGGGACGTGTCTTTGCGAGTGTCTGGGGCGTGTCTTTCGTCGTGTCTTTGGGCGTGTCTTTGGGCGTGTCTTTGGGCGTGTCTGGGACGTGTCTTTCGTCGTGTCTTTCGTCATGTCTGGGGCGTGTCTTTGCGAGTGTCTTTCGTCGTGTCTGCGGGCGGGGCGTGGCTAAATATTCATCCGGAAAGTCTGTTTTTCATCCCGCGTTAGTGAATGACGAAATAACTGTCATGCCAAGAAGTGGGTGTCCGTTTTTTGCTGATGGAATAATTAAATGTTGCAAGCGGTTGCACACTTAATAGATATATTGCGTCGTTGGGACAATCATATATCTATTTATGTGACTCTATATGCGTGGGACTCTACAGCATGTGTATGTGTCCTCTGGGTTTGTTTTTGCCTGTCTGTTTGTTTGTATGTGTGTCTGTGTGTGTCTATCTATTTATCTATCTTTTCTCTTTCTTTTTCTTTCTTTCTTTCTCTCTCTCTCTCTCTCTCTCTCTCTCTCTCTCTCTCTCTCTCTCTCTCTCTCTCTCTCTCTCTCTCCTTTCTCTCCTTTCTCTCCTTTCTCTCCTTTCTCTCCTTTCTCTCCCTCCCTCCCTCCCCCCCCCCCTCTCTCTCTCCCTTCCCTCTAAGAGAAAGAGAGAGAGAGAGAGAGAGAGAGAGAGAGAGAGAGAGAGAGAGAGAGAGGGAGGGAGGGAGAGAGAGAGAGAGAGAGAGAGAAAGAATGTAAGAGAAAAAATATGAGTGACAAAAACTTTTAAAAATGCAAGGAAACCCACCATAAAATAAAGAGTAAAAACACCCCCCGCCCCCCCCAAAAAAAACAAAAGTAAAAGATAAATAAATAAATAAATACAATAATAATGATAAATAAATAAATAAACAAAAATAAATAAATAAATAAATAACAAATAAACTCGGAACGGAAGAAAGAGAGAGAGAGGATGTCAATCATAGCATCTCGGAGCGTCTTGTCTCCCTCTTTCATTTACAACAAAGAACAAATAAGCGCAGAGGTAATAAAACTGTCCCTTGCGGCTCGTCGTCTAAATTGTTAACCGCTCTTTAGTTTTCTCGGTGGTGGAGGGGGTGGTGGTGGAGGGGGTGGAGGTGGTGGAGGGGGTGGTGGTAGTGGTATTGGTGGAGGGTGGCGGAGGGGGGAGGTGGTGGTGGTGGAGGGTGGAGAGGAGGTAGTGGTGGTGGTGGAGGGGGAGGGGGTGGTGGTGGTGGTGGTATTGGGGATGGTGTTGGAGATATTGTGTTGTTGGTGATGTTGATGATGGTAATGGTGTTTTGTTGATGGTGGTGGTGGTGGTGTGTTTGTTGGCAATTGTATTGATGGAAATATTGGTCGTGTTTTAGTTACTGCTATTATCGGTGGTGTTGACTGTTTTGGGCATTAAATTGTTGGTATCTTAGTTGCTGTTGATGTTATTCTTGATGGTGGTGGTGGTTTTATTGTCGGTATTTCATTGTTAATGGTGTTGCTGTTGGTGATATTGTTGGCGGTGGTGATGATGTTTTTGGCGGTGATGGTGTTGTTGTTGGTGGTGGTTCATTGTTGTTTGTGGTGTTTTTGCTGTTATCGATTTTGGTGTTTTTATTTTTGTTATTGGTGGTGGTAATTTGGTTGGAGTTGGTGGTGGTGATTTTTTGTGTTGGTGAAGCTGTATTTGTAACTGTTGCTGGTGGCGTTTTATTGTTGTTAGTGTTGGTGTTTTTGTTGATGATTACATAGTTTTTGTTGGTGGTAGTGATTTTGTTTATGGTGGTGGTGTATTTGTTAATGTTGGTGATGGCGTTTCCGGTGTTTTGCTTATTTATTGGTGTTGACGCTGTTTTTCTTGTTGTTAGTTTGCTTAATGGTGTTTTTGTAATTGTTGTTGATGGGGTGTTTGTTAAGTGGTGGTGATAGTGGAATTTTTTGTTGGTGTTGACGCTGTTGGTGTTTTTGTTAATAGTAGGGTTGCTGGTGGTGTTTTTGCTGGTATTATTGGTGTTTTTGTCGATGATAGAGGTGTTGGTGTGAGGACTGTTTTTGTTGGCGGTGGTGGTAGCGATGTTGTCTTTGTCGTTGGTGGAGGAGGGGGGGAGAGAGTGATTTTCTTGTCATTAAGGGTGGTGAGATTTTTGTTATTGTTGGCGCTGGTGTTGACTGTGTTGTTGGTGGTGACTGCCGAATCGTTACTGTTGTTTGCGGGAGTTGTAGCAGCTGTTGGTGATGTTTTGTTGGAGTAGATAATGACCGTATTTTTGTTCCTGTTCTTGTTGGTAATGGTGGAGATTCTGTAGTTGTTGGCGTTGGTAGCATTATTATTGACTTTATTGATAGTCTTTTTGTTGTTGTTGTTTGTTTTCCGTGTTATATCTCTTGTTGGTAGCGACATTGTTATTGTTGCATTTGCTTTTGGTGTTATTGATGGTGATGCTGCTGTTAATGGTGATGCTCCTGCTTTAATTTTCCTATTGGTGGTGATGGTGTTCACTTTTGACTTATTTGTAACTGTTATTGGTGTTTCAGAATTAGAATCAAACCATTTATACAGCCAAAATATAACACATCAAAAGAACTACATAATGAAAATAATAATAACAGTAACAATAATAATAATAACAATAATAATATCAATAATAATGATAATAATAATTTAAGGTTTGCTGCAACAGGCTCTTTTGGCATCAGTCACATTGTGGCTTGTCTGTTTATTGTGCTTCTAAACTACCCCCCTGCGTGCGAGGAATGGCCGGGGTGACCATCCACTGGCGGCGCGCGGGAATCGAACGCAGGTCAGCAAGATTGCCAGAAGAAAGCGCTACCTCGGCACACATATAACTAGTGGTGTGGCTGAGCTCTAAGGAAGTGTCCACCCTTAAGAAGGCTCCTTGAAGTATTAATCATTGACATTGATATATATTACACAGTACTGAAACATGTAGAAATATATATGAGCAGAAGAGAATTCAAGACTTAATATAATTAGCAAACTAATAGTACAATTAGTGCATACTGATATTTGGAAGAAAAAAAAATGTAATAATGACATAAGAGACATACATTATATATAATATTCTATGACAAAATACAGGAACACAAGAACATTTAGCAGACACAACTAAAACAAATGAAATAAAAACAAACATTATAAACATAATGAGATAAGAAATAATGTTTCAACGAATGTTTTATAAGAGGACAGAGTAGCACAGTTACATATATTTCCAAGGAGAGCATTCCAGAGAGTAGAGCCATAATATAATATACAAATTTTAGACTGTTCATACTGCATGAACGGAATGACAAGTATATTATTGTCTCTTGAAAGATACCTGTTGTTAATTCTATGATAAAAAAAGACCATTGTTTTGAGAGTTTAAGCTTTTAAAAAACAAACAGTACACAGCAATGTCTACTTCTTTGACTTAAAAAATTGAGATTTAGGAAACCTTCATACGTGTGATCATTTCTTCTAAGATCCAAGATACTACAAACAATTCGTTTTTGAGTTACAAGCAAGGGTTTAAGAGAGGTAGAGTATGTAACTCCCCAAACAATTTGTCCATATATAAAATGTGGATATACCAGTGTGTAGTAAATTTGTTGCAAGGCTTTCACGGGCAATGTTTTGTGTAATTGATGAATAATTCCACATAGTTTATTTACTCTAGATACTCTAGATAGTGTTTGTGTGTTTTCCAATTTAACTGAAAATCAATGTTGGTATGCATCACCCTTTATAACTGGGACATTTACAATGGCGACATGAGGCGGACCTGGAGGAAAAAAAAAAAAAAAAAAAAAAAAATATTATATATATATATATATATATATATATATATATATATATATATATATATATATAACGTGAGTTTTCAACATTCAGAGTAAGCTTAGTTATTATCATTATCTTATGTTTGTCAGTTCACTGTTTGTGGCGTTGAGTAATTCCATCATAGTCTCCTGAAGTGTGACAGCAAATATCATCTGCTTACAATATGTAGTTGAAAAACTTCGAAAATCATAGCATATCATTGATATATAGAAGGAATAGAATGGGTCCCAGGATGGAGCCTTGTGGAACGCCATGTTTTATAATCCTTTTAGAGCAGTTACACTCATAAAAACGTACATACTGCGAGTGGTTTGACAGATGCAAGACGGAACAGTTGTGTATATTCACTTTAATACCGTAATGGTTTAACTTGCTAAAAGAATACAGCGGTTAACTGTATCGAATGCTTTAAAAAATAGAAATGTAGCAAAAATAAAAGATTTTAAAGCTTTATTTGTGGTCTGAGACCGCTAAATCAGATGATATGATCTTCAAGAAAACATACCTACAACTTTTAATTAAATAATTTTCATAAAGAAAAGCAGTTTATCCGGTGTACTTTTTTATTATTGCTAAATGCTGTTAAGACAGAAAAAGGGCGAAAGTTATTAAGGCAGAAGGTGCCAGATTTGAACAAAAATTAAACTTTAGCAATTTTTAGTTTCATGGGGAATACTCCCATATCAAATGAAACATTTGTGACGTTCGCGTGTTCCCTAAATAGATAATTCGGACCTGGAAATGAAGATAAGTATGATAAAGAATCCGACATAAGTTAAATCATACAACTTAACAATTATGAACTAGTATGAATGATAAGAATTAGTGAGTGACAGAACTAATATGAATGATAAGAATTAATGAGTGAATAATAACGATTTTGTAATGTGTGTGTGTGTGTGTGTGTGTGTGTGTATGTATGTATGTGTGTGTTATTAATGATTATGAATAAAAGGTAAAAATCGTAATGAATAAATATATTTACAAAATGAACGCTTACAAATAATCACAGACTTCACATGTTAAAGGGTTCTTATGGCGGCCGACTCTTGGCTGAACCGACTATGCATACACAATTATAAACAAATATATGTGTATACAATTTTTTGTGTTTATGTCCGTATGTATAAAAGAAATACAAGAAACATAAATCTTGCAAAAATGCCAAAGAAGCCAAGGTTTTTACCTAATAACACCCACTTGTTGGAAGCGTTTAAAGACCTCTTTAAGACGACCGGTGGTTAGCATCAGCTGGTCTTTCCTGTCGCGCCGCCTGCTGTGGTTCGCTCAGTGAATGATTAGGGATTAGGAAGAGCGTTTTCTTAGCTGGATGATTAGGGCCGTTTTGAGTGCTTTGATTGCTGGTGTGTGATTCGTATGTCTAATGGTGGTTGTTAAGCATTGAATATTTTTTTTTTTTTTTTTGTTATTACCACTGTTATCATGGTTATTATCTTTATTATTTTTAGTAGTAGTGTAGTCATGATCATCAGTGCTATTAATATTAGTATTGTACTCCTTGTTATTATCGTCATTAGCATCTTATTGTTATTGTTATCACCATCCTATTGTTATAATCATTAGCATCTCGATTATCATGTCCTATTACTATTACTATTAACATTGTTGCCGTTATCATTAACGTTATCATGAGTATTATCACCATTACTTTTATCATTACTGCGTTCACTGCTGATACTGTTGCTACTACCTTTATTACAAACCAAAACAAAACGGTATCTGAAAGATGGAATAATGCACTAACGCACTGATATCATGAATATATAGAAGGATCGAATTCCTATCGGAGAGATTATATATTCGTCCACGCCTCCACTACTTAGCGAAGAACATCTATTTTACGTCATACTCCGCAAACCATTCACTCATCGAGCTGCTAGTTCGTAGTCTGTTTCTCAGAGAAGAGCTGTTTTAACATTTTGAGCATGATCGAATTTCTATTATTCATAGTATATCATCCAAGTATGTTCTTGGCTAATTGGTTGTTTTGCGCTCTCTCTCTCTCTCTCTCACTCTCTCTCTCTCTCTCTCTCTCTCTCTCTCTCTCTCTCTCTCTCTCTCTCTCTCTTTCACTCTCTCTCTCTCTCTCTCTCTCTTTCTCTTTCTCTTTCCATCTCTCTCTCTCTCTCTCTTTCTCTTTCGATCTCTCTCTCTCTCTCTCTCTCTTTCTCTTTTGATCTCTCTCTCTCTCTCTCTCTCTCTCTCTCTCTCTCTCTCTCTCTCTACCTATCTATCTATCTGCCTCTTTCCTTCTTTCCAATTTATCTCTATCTCTTTCCCTCTCAGATATAACTACAACGTGCAATGTGTAGAACTTTTTCCTGGAAGCTGACGTGAGTGTTCATGATCTGTGCTTGAATACCGATTGTCATTTTTGTTATCAGTGGTAATTGTAGTATAATTATGATTATCGAACTTTATTCCATGAAAAAGCCTCCCTCTTTGGACTTTAACGTCTCATCCACATAAAGGGAAGATCTACCTGTGTACTGGTTTGCTGGCTTAGAAACCCTCCTGTAAGCCAACGCTATCGAAGAGTTATAGTATCATTTCCTGTTTGTTGCGACCGAGATCTGGGTTTCAATTGGCAGGATTGCTTATGAATTCGACGCCGGTTCATGTTTCCCGTACGACCTCTACCTGTCTGTGGTAATTCGCGGGCTGGTCGTCTCTCACTGTCGCTTTGTCTTACTCTGTTCCTTTTGGTCACGTTGTCTTCATTGTCTGCTGTTTACTCGAGTCAGTTCATTGTGCATTTTGTCGGACGATGTGAGAGGCTGTAACTGATAGACTTCGATGTTTTGTTTTATTTGTTTATATGTTTTCTTTGTTTGTGATATACTTCGAAGCTGTAACATGGATTTCAATGTTGGTTTTATCCTTTTGTTCATCTTTTTTCAGGTTTGTGATGTATTCCCGTGGATATTAAGCTCCACATTTTCCGAGAGAGTTGGGACGAATACATCCCTCACGGCATCCACTGGGTTAAACGACCTCATTTCTTGAAGCACACGGGGAGCTTCCCTTTAATAGGCACGCATGATTGGCTCGCTTACTTCTGTATTCAAAGAACTGGGCCAATTACTGCGTATTACCTCCTGATTATCTTCACTTGTAGGACCTCCGAGGGTGGTATGTCGATTTCCTCCTTTGGGTTGCGAAGGACGTCTGGGAAAGGGAGGCGCATGTCAGGCTGACGAAGGGAGCGGGGAGATGGTATGTGTCTATCTCTGTTTATTTCTGTCTAGTGTCTATGTACAGAGCACAATGGTTTCGCCCCGTGTATGGCCCCGGTGTGTTCCGCTATGCCGTGGGTGTCCTGCTCGCTTCATCCTCCTTTGTGGTTCGCTTGTTGCTTTGTCCGCTGGGAAATTCTCGACCTTTTGCGTTTGCGTTGAAGGGACGTATTGCCTTAGGGAGAGAAGGGGAGGAGGGGGTGATTGAGCGAAGGAGGGAGGAGGTGAGGGGGGAATGGAAACATAGACGCCAAAGAGGGTTACTGAAAGGTGCATCAACAGTTCTGAAATCCTCCTGTGTTACATCTCCAGATCGCAGCTGAAGAAAAATCTAGGATTTCGAAATCATCGTCTCATTGTCTATACATTGTCTATCCACTGGCGGATAACCAGGATTGCTAACCACACACCAGTTAGATCAGTGAATATATGAAATGCTTCTGACTGACAGAGACATGTAAAGGCCTATTCTAAGCAGGGATCTAGACCAGTTTACTCAAAAGTGCATCAGTAAACACCGACCCGACATGTCAAGGAACCTCATGGGTTTTATATTCTCCCTGTTTCGAATCCTCCAAACAGGGAGAGTTGTCATGTTTCCACTGTAATATGCAATTGCACAGGAACATATTGGTTGATATTTCTCTACACGCGTTATTGCAGTCTCCCATCCAATGCTCGGATTCCTTACAAAAGTGTTACTCCATTACCTATTCACGCAATAACACTTTGGCTGATAACACTTCTTTCCGACTATTGCCGCCTCATCCAATTATATAACGGCACTTCGATCAATTAGAGAGAGAGAGAGAGAGATGGGGGGGGGGGGAGAGAGACAGAGAGAGAGAGAGACAGAGAGAGAGAGAGATGGGGGAGGAGAGAGACAGAGAGAGAGAGAGTTAAGTCACTACAACATAAGATTCATCAGATATTTTGAAAGCTTACCCCTTTTTCTCTTTGCCAAGTTCCAAAACCTGGTGATCATTTTTATTGTTTTGCTTTTCAAGTTTTTTTTTTTCTTTATCTAGAGCATATGTGTAAGAAAAAATATATATCCTTATCCCTGGCAAAATACAATTCACATTATCCAAGGCTTTTAGGATCATATACCTTCGAATCCTAGTCGAGGAGATTAGCTAATATCCGTATCAATCCTTTGCTACATTTCTTTCCATTACATATGTCGGTGCTTGTGACGGTGTAATTTCATTTCAGAATTCGTCCTCCAGGAATCTTCCAAAATTATATATACGTCAATAGCACTTCCTCTTTTATCTATTTTTTTATTAATCTATACAGCATATTCTGTTCAATTATTCATTTTCTTATTCTTTATTTATTTTCAATCTACTTTTTATTAATATATACAGTATATTCTATTCAATTATTTGTTTTCCTTTTCTTTGTTTATTTTCAATTTACTTTTTATCAATCTATATAGCATATTCTGTTCAATTATTAGTTTTCTTTTTCTTTGTTTATTTCCAATCTACTTTTTCATTAATCTATAAAGCATACTCTGTTCAACTGTTTTATTTTTGTTTATTTTCAATCCAGGGAATATTCGCACAACATGATTCCCTATTGAAAATAAAGAAATAATAAACCAGGTCTTCGTTCCAAATAAAGTGATCTGAATATGCAAATTAAGGATTTCAGATAGAATACCTTTATTCTGTTTAAAGGACGATCTACGTATAAAATTCATCGCTACAGAAGTATTGGATCCTTTGATTGAATGGATAGCTACGTAATTTTGAAATCTATATACTATCTACTCCCTCTGGAGAGAGAGAGAGAGAGAGAGAGAGAGAGAGAGAGACAGAGACAGAGACAGAGACGGAGAGAGAGAGAGAGGGAGAGAGAGAAAGGAGAGAGAGAGAGAGAGAGAGAGAGAGAGAGTGGGGGGGGGGGGGAGAGGGGGGGAGAGAGAGAGAGGAGGGTGAGAGAAGGAGAGAGGGGGGAGAGAGAGAGAGAGGGATAGAGCGA
Organism: Penaeus vannamei; assembly: GCF_042767895.1. Taxonomy (NCBI): domain Eukaryota; kingdom Metazoa; phylum Arthropoda; class Malacostraca; order Decapoda; family Penaeidae; genus Penaeus; species Penaeus vannamei. The sequence goes on along the minus strand of NC_091591.1, from coordinate 10,665,359 downwards.
GAGAGAGAGAAAAAAAGAGAGAAGGGGAGATAGAGAGAGAGAGAGAGAACGAGAGAGAGCGAGAGAGATAGAGAGAGAGAGGGAGAGACAGAGCGAGAGAGAGAGAGAGAGAGAGAGAGAGAGAGAGGGAGGGAGGCAGAGAGAGAGAGAGAGAGCAGAACCAGATCACTACAACATACAGTACAATGAACTAATGATAATAACAATTAAAGAAATACTGATGATGATTTTGATGTGATGACAATGCTAATAATGATGATAATTATTATTATGTTCATTATGATAATGATAGTAATGAAAATAATTGTGGTGATGAAAATAATAATAACAGTAATAATTATAATAATGAAAATAATAGTGATAAAAATGATGATAGTAATAAAAATTATAATCATTATTATTTTAATTACCGTTATTATCATTATTATTATTATTATTATTATTATTATTATTATCATTATTATATTCATAATAAAAACTACAACAATAACCAAACAATAATGGTAATAGTAATGATGGTAATAATGATAACGATAATGACAATAATTAATGATTTATGATTATTATTGTTATAATTATTATTGCTATTGTCATTATTATTTTTATTGCCATTATGATTATTGTTATAATTATTAGCATTATTATTATTATTGCTGTTGTTACTATTATCATTGCAGTAATAGTAAAAACAACAATAATTTTAATAGTAATAGTAATAATAAGAAGCAGTCAGAGAGCGCATACCTCCGCCAAGTCAATAATCACACTTGAAAAATTACATTAAAAATACCGGATCCAATCGTAAAAAAATCATGAAGATTTGTTCATAACTTTTTGAGTTATCCTGCTAACTTACTAATTAACCAACGCTACCAAATCATAACCTCCTTGGCGGATATGTTAATAGCATTAATAACAATAATAATGATAATATATATATATATATATATATATATATATATATATATATATATATATATATATATAATTTTTTTTTTTTTTTTTTTTTTTTTTTTTTTTTTTTTTTTTTTTTTTTTTATATACATATACACGTATACGTATATATATACATGTATATAGAATTTGGCGTATTTTGAATTTTCTTCCCTTTTTCCTTGTAGCCGCGAGTATCTCCCTAACACAGGGAAATATCCCCTGCAGCTGACAGAACTGGAACCCAGCCCTGCACCCCCCCCAACCCTACCCTGCCCCCCCCTCCCCCAAATGACGCGTTGTTCATTACAGTTTGAGAATTATCCGGAATATTGGGATGTCGCTGTTGTTTTTCCGAATCATGCACGAAAACATGCAGAGCTCGTGCAGGCTCCGCTAATCCTCTCTGCGCAATCTGATCATTAGCAACACTCCCCCCCACTCCTTTTTTTTTCCCACCTTCCCCTCCTTCCTTTTTATTCTCCCTCCCCCACCTACCTTTAGTTTCCCCTTTGTTTATTATTGTTTTCCCCTTCTTCCCCGGGCTTGGAGGAAAGCCCCTCCCCCCCCCCACACACACACACTCTCCTCCAACAATGGTGTCCGTTTTCCTCCTTCCCCCTTCCCCTTTCCCCCTCCCCCTCCCCCACATTCCAGACTGGACCACAATTCCCCTTTTTTTTTAATCTAGAACTGGTCCCCCATTTCCCATTCTTTCCTCCTTCCTAGTTCCACATTTGTCCCCATTTCCCCATTCTTTTTCCTAAGCGTGGAATGACCCCCCGCCTCTCCCCTCGCACTTCGAAATGACCCCATGACCCCACCTCCCAGCTCGGCATGACCTCTCATCTCCCTCTTTCCAATCTCAAAATGACCCCCGCTACCTATTCCCCCCCTCACTCCCATCCCTTACCCAAAATGGACCCCATCTCCTCTAGCCTCAAAAAAATAACCCCCAATTTTTTTTTTATCCAAGAACACTCCCCCCCCCCCCCCATCTCTCCTTCGAACCTCGAACTAACTCCCCCAGTTCTCCCCCCTTAGCCTGGAATAACCCCTCACCCCAGCCCAAGCCTAGATGGACCCCTCTCCCCCTTCCAGTCTTGAACTGACCCCCATGTATATATATTTATATATATATATATATATATATATATATATATATATATATATATATATATATATATATATATATATATATATATATATATATATAATCTGATGACATATAATGATAAAATAAGATAGTATATTCAGATACTACTACAGGCATTATGTTTTGCATACAGATTATAAGTATTGATCCAAATAACATTGCTTTTTATACCAATAGGTAAAATCTATCTTGGGGGCAAGGTAACCGTGTTGATGCAAAACAAGAGATATTAAACAACACAGATATGCTCGTCGATGTGTGCCAAAAATGTCGTTTTATATAACTGCTTGAGGTTAGATGAAGGCAAGATTTCCCCTGGAATTTATTATTATTATTATTATTATTATTATTATTATTATTATTATTATTATTATTATTATTATTATTATTATTATTATTCCTCTTCTTCTTCTTCTTCTTCTTCTTCTTCTTCTTCTTCTTCTTCTTCTTCTTCTTCTTCTTCTTCTTCTTCTTCTTCTTCTTCCTCTTCCTCTTCCTCTTCTTCTTCTTCTTCTTCTTCTTCTTCTTCTTCTTCTTCTTCCTCTTCTTATTCTTATTCTTATTCTTATTCTTCTTCTTATTCTTCTTCCTCTTCTTCCTCTTCTTATTCTTATTCTTATTCTTATTCTTATTCTTCCTCTTCTTCTTCTTCCCCTTCTTCTCCTTCTTCTTCTTCCTCTTCCTCTTCCTCTTCCTCTTCTTCTTTTTCTTCTTCTCTCTTTTTTTGAACAACGTGCAGCGCAAACAGTGAAGAAATGTCTCAGTAAACACAGCCCCTTCCCGTGCAGTCCTCGCAAGCCAGGTTCCAAGAATATTCCAGAATAATCTACAACTTGATAGGGAAAGGAGACACTTATCTGACACCGACATACCACTTGCCTCGAAAACATCAACAACACTTGATTAATTTTTTTTCAAAAGCTTCTTGACACTGACGAATGAAGATGACAATCCAATCTTTGGAATTATGCCAATGTTTGCCCTTCTTGCCCTTCCAGCATCGGATGTCGGCGCAGATCTTTTCCAAAACAGGATTAATTAAGACTAGACTGGGGAGCAAGATGACACCATCCACACAGGAAGCTCTACTGCGTCTATATGAACACACGAAGTAGTCGGGATGATGGGTCGCGTTTAAGACGATGACGGAAATGATAGAACTGACGCAATAGCCTGTCCAGGAATGAAACTATTATTTTTAGATATCATATTAATGTATATTATATAAACTTTAATCTTGCTTGCTGTGATTTATTGTTCTATTAATATAAACATTTTGTATGAGTAAAATAAAATACTACTTATTTTAGATAAAATAGAATAAAAATAAAAAGAGTAAAATAAATAAAATAAATGAGTCAAATAAATCAAACGTGCTTTGACACTGCACAGGAGAGCTTCAGCAATCCCTGACGCCGTGCTTAAAATCTCCTGAAAACCAAGTTATCTGACAACTACTTTTTCCGCATCAGCCAGAGGAAGGGTCCTTGTATATCTTTCTCCCATTGCTAAAGGTATATCGTGTGGCTGTGTCATTCTACTCATGCCAAGACAGCTTTGCATGTGTCTCTGTGTATATAGTCGTGTATTTATGTTTGTGTGTACAAAACGTGTGTGTGTGTGTGTGTGTGTTTGAGTGTGTGTGTGTGTGTGTGTTTGAGTGTCTGTGTGTGTGTGTGTGTGTGTGTGCGTGTGTGTATGTGTGTGTGTGTGTGTGTGTGTGCGTGTGTGTGTGTGTGTGTGGTAATAATGATGATATCGGTGGTGATGGTAACGAAGGTGATGATAATGATGATCATTATAATAATGATGATAATAATAATAATGAAATAATTACAATGATGATAATGATAATAATCTAGTAATAATAACAACACCAATACCAGTGAAAATAGCAATGAACGATATCATAAGAATGAGAATGAAAAATTAACAGTTCTTAAAACTCAGTCAGCGTTGAATGGATAAAACACCATTATCCAAAAATAGATTATACATTATAGACAGGATGAACACGATAAGGAATTGACAATGAATAGAATGTCAGATAATCAAAGTATATTTTTCGAAAAGGTTATTTCACCTAATTATTCAATGTATCGATATTTTTTTCCTATATGATTTTTTTTCTTAAGTTCTCGTTCTTTTTTTTTTCTTTTTGATCTGTCTTTTTCTCTTCATGTTTTCCTAATATTCAAAATCCCTGAATTCTCCATAATTACGTGTGATGATACTTAATTCAACATAATCAATATCTTCCCCGTTTTTTCATATTTTTCGTATATCTAAAGCCATTTATCTGAATCGTTTTACCCATACAAGTCGCTCACATGAGTATAAGCGATACGAAAGAAGGTTATTAAGGGAATTGAATCCTCTTGAAGAATATAAGCGCCGTACGGAAAGGAATTATAAACTATTGTAGCTTCTGATTTTAACTGTATAAGCAGTATGTAAGAACATTGGGGTGTTTGACACACACACACACACACACAGACACACACACATACACACACACACACACACACACACAGAGAGAGAGAGAGAGAGAGAGAGAGAGAGAGAGAGAGAGAGAGAGAGAGAGAGAGAGAGAGAGAGAGAGAGAGAGAGAGAGAGAGAGAGAGAGAGAAAGACAGAGAGAGAGGGGGGAGAAGGGAGAAGAAAAGGGAGAGAGAGTAAGGAAATGAAAGAGAGGGGGGAGGGGAGGGAGGGAGGAAGAGAGAAAGAGAGGTAGATGGAGAAAGAGAATAAGAGAGAAAGAGAGGGAGGAGAAGGAGAGAGAAGATGATGGAGAGAAAAAGAGGAAGGAGAGGAATTATGAAAGAGAGAGAGAGAAGAAAAGAGAAAGGGATATAGAGATAGTGAGAAAGATGGAGAAGGACAGATAGACAGACAGACAAAAAAGTATCTATTTCGTTTTTTTTTAGTGTGTATGTGTGTGTGTGTGTGTGTGTGTGTGTGTGTGTGTGTGTGTGTATGTGTGTGTGTGTATGTGTGTCTGTGTGTATGTGTATGCGTATGTATGTGTGTGCGTGTGTATGTATGTGTGTGTGTGTGTGTGAACCGATATGACGCTTTGTGTGACATATCAACTTAATGATTTCTCCGTCCAGTGGAGTGAATATTTAATACCGTGACTTCACCTGCAGATGAGACTTACATGGCATTCACGCATAATTATCAATATCACGTTAAAGAGCTCTTCAGATTTTTTTTCCTCATTTATACTTTGTTGCAGAGAAAGAGAGAGGGAAGGAGAGAGCGGGAGAGATAAACAAAAACTGACTTATTGATTGATTGACTGACTGATTGACTTACGAACTGGCTGACTGATTGACTGACACAGACTGAATGACTGACTGGCTGACTGACTGAGTGACTGACTGACTAACTGACTAGCTGATTGATTGACTGAAACTGACTGACTGAATGAATGAATGAATGACTGACTGACTGACTAGCTGATTGATTGACTGACTGACTAACTGGCTGACTGACTGACTGACTGACTGACTGATTGACTGACTGACTAACTGACTAGCTGATTTGATTGACTGAAACTGACTGACTGGCTAGCTAACTGGCTAGTTAGGAGTAAGGGAGGAGAAGAAGAGGAGAGGGAGAAAAGTAAGGGGAGGAGGATAAGAGGGAAGGGAGGAGAA
>NC_091591.1:10644608-10647108 GCF_042767895.1 Penaeus vannamei | reverse complement strand
TCCTACCCACGCCCACCAGAGGAGATGCCCCCGATACCCATCATTACGCCCACCAGATGAGACCTCCCCTCCCCTTCCCTTTCCCTATCCACCCCCATCAGAGGAGACCCACCCCCTTCCCTTTCCCAGCCACGCCCACCAGAGAGACCCACCCTTCCCTTTCCACTCACGCCCACCAGAGGCGACCCCCTCGATACGCAACCCTCACGCCCGCCATGGGAGACACCCCTCCCCCTTCCCTTTCCCACCCACGCCCACCAAGAGAAGACGCCCCCGATACCCACCCGCCGCCCTTCCCCTTCCCTCTCCTATCCACGCCCATCAGAGAGACCCCCCCCCCCCCCCACCTTCTCCTTTTCCGTTCACGCCCACCAGAGTAGGCCCCCTCCCCTTCCGATACGCACCCTTACGCCCACCAGAGGAGACCCCACCCCTTCCCTTTCCTATCCACGCCCACCAGAGGAGACCCACCCCTTCCCTTTTCCCTGAGTCCCACCAGAGGAGACCCCCCCTCTTCCCTATCCCTTTCTCACCTAACGCCCACCAGAGAAGACCCCCCTCCTTCCCTATCCCTTTTCCCCACCCACGCCCACCAAATGAAGACCCTCCCCCTTCCCTATCCTTTTCACACCCACGCCCACCAAAGAAGACCCTCCCCCCACCCCTTCCTTTTCCCACCCACGCCCACCAAAGAAGACCCCCCAACCCCCACGATACGCAACCCCTCACGCCCACCGTATACCCAGCGCGTACGCCCGCGGTCCTCCTCCAGCAGGACGCCGCCCAAGAGAATATCAGGCGAGGGCGCTGCGGCTCATTTAAACTTGGTCACGAAATTCTATGACGGTGGGCTAGGTATTACATGGATAAAGTTACCAGGATAGAACGTTCACGAGAGAGAGGGGAGGGGGGTAGGGAGGGGTGGGAGGGGGGTGGAGGAAGAGGGGTGAGGTGGGGAGGGAGGGTGGCCTTGAGTGGCGGAGAAGGGAGGGAGGGGGCCCAGAGGAAGTTGTCCGGGCAATATTGCATTCAACACACATGCCTGAGTTGCGAGATCAAAAAGCGTCATCACCAATTAAACTTATCTGGGTATGTGATGAGAGGCATTTCTATTGATCCTCGCGATGTGTTGACCGCGCCCACTCTCTCTCTCTCTCTCTCTCTCTCTCTCTCTCTCTCTCTCTCTCTCTCTCTCTCCTCTCTCTCTCTCTCTCTCTCTCCTCTCTCTCTCCTCTCTCTCACCTCTCTCTCGATGTTGCTTTCTCTCTCTCTCTCTCTCTCTCTCTCTCGATCTTCTCTCTACTCTCGATGTTGCTTTCTCTCTCTCTCTCTCTCTCTCTCTCTCTCTCTCTCTCTCTCTCTCTCTCTCTCTCTCTCTCTCTCTCTCTCTCTCTCTCTCTCTATGTTGATGTCTCTCTCTCTCTGTTGCTCTCTCTCTCTCTCTCTCGATGTTTCCTGTCTCACTCTGAGATATCTCTCTCTCTCTCGTTTTCTCTCTCGTTTTCTCTCTCTCTCTCTCTCTGCTTTTTTCTGTCTTGCTTGATGCATTCTCTCTCTCTCTCTGCTTAATATATCTGTTGCTCTCTTTCTCTCACGCTCATTTCCTGTCTTCTTCTGTGAATATCTCTTTCTCTCGTTTTCTCTCTCTCTTGCTTTCTGTCTTGCTCGATGCATCTCTCTCTCTTCTTGCTTGATATATCTTTGTTTTCTCTCGCTCTTTCCTTCTCTCTTCCGTGTTCTCTTTCTCTCGCTTTCTCTCTCTCTTGCTTTTTCTCTCGCTCATTGTCTTCCTCTCTTTTGCTTTTTCTCTCTTCTCACTCTCGCTCTCTCTCTCTCTCCCTTCACTCTCTCCCTCTCTCCCTCCCTCTCTCCCTCCTTCCCCTCCCTCCCTCCCTCCCCTCTCTCCTTCCCTCTCTCCCTCTCTCTCTCCCTCTCCCTCTCTCTCACCCTCTCTCCCTCCTACCTCTCTCCCTCCTACCTCCCTCTCTCCCTCTCCTTCCTCCCCTCCTTCCCTCCCTCTCTCTCTCTCTCTCTCCCTATCTCTCTCCTTTTCTCCCTCCTCTCTCCCTCTCTCCCTCCTCCCTCCCTCCTTCTCTCTCTCCTTCCTTCCCTCTTCCTTCCCTCCCTCTCTCCCTCCCTCTCTCTCTCCCTCTCCCTCTCTCTCCCTCCCTCTCTCTCTCTCTCTCTACTCTCCCTCCCTTCCTCTCTCTCTCCCTCTCTCTCTCTCTCTCTCTCTCTCCCTCTCTCCCTCTCTCTCTCCTTCCCTCTCTCTCTCAATCTCTCCCTCCCTCCCTCCCTCCTCTCTCTCCCTCCCTCCTCTCACTCTCTTCCCCTCCCTCCTTTTCTCCTTCCCTCCCTCCCTCTCTCCTCTCTCTCTATTTCTCTCTCTCTCTCTCTCTCTCTCTCTCTCTCTCTCTCTCTCTCTCTCTCTCTTCCTCTCTCTCTCTCTCTCTCTCTCTCTCTCTCTCTCTCTCTCTCTCTCACTCTCTCTCCCTCCCTC
>NC_091591.1:10610693-10626608 GCF_042767895.1 Penaeus vannamei | reverse complement strand
AAGGAAGAAAGAAAGAAATGCAAGAAGGTAGAAGAGAATGAAGGAAAGAAGGGTGAAAAGCAGGAAGGAAGGAAGAGAGAGAGGGAGGAAGGAAGAAATGGAGGGTTGAAGGAAGAAAGGGAGGAAGAGAGGGAAGGAGGGAGGAAGAGAGGAAGAAAAGAAGGAAGAGAGGGAGGGAGGAAGAGATGATGGGGAGAAGGAAGAGAGGGAGGGAGGAAGGAAGAAAGGGAAGGGAAGAAGGAAGGGAGGGAGAAAAGAAGGAAAAAAGAGAGGGAGGGAGAAAGGAAGAGAGAGAGGAGGAAGGAAGGAAGAAAGAAAGAAAGAAAAGAAGGGAAGAAGAAGGAAGGAAGAGAGGGAGAGAAGAAGGAAGAAAGGGAGGATGGAAGGCAGGAAGGAAGGAAGGGAGGAAGAAAGGCAGCAAAGAAGGAAGAGAGAGGGAGTGGAAGAAAGGAAGGGAGGAAAGAAGGAAGGAAGAGAGGAAGCAAAGAAGGAAGAGAGGGAGGGAGGAAGAAAGAACGGAAGGAAGAAATAAGAAAAGGAAGGAGGGAGGAGGAAGGAAAGAAGGAAAGAGGGAAGGAAGGAAGAGAAGGAGAGAGGAAGGAAGGAAGGGAGGAAAGTAAGGATTTTTGATAACGGAAGGAAAACTTTTCGTGTTGAGCTACATCGGTGCCTGGGCGTCGGTGGAGAAGGAGAGGGAATAAAGAAGGGAGGAGGAGGAAGGGAAGGAGAAAACAAAGAAATGGAGACAGAAAAGAAGAGAAAAAAAAGGATAGAAAGATGGGAAGAAGAAACGAAGGGATAAATGAGTGAAGAGAGGAACAGAATGAAGAAAAGGTGGAAAAAAACGAATGAATGAAAGAATATAAAAGAAAGAACAAATAAATGAAAATGGAGAAAGGAGAGAACAGAGGAAAAAAGACAAAATTAGGGAAGAATGAAGAAAGGAGGAGAGGAAGCTCTTAAAGAAAGGATAAAGAACAGGTGAATAAATGAAATAAGAAAGGAAAGGCTGACCCACTCCGCTCCAGTTGGCTCGTGTGCCTGGCGAGAGAGACTGGGGAGTGTTTGCTGCTCTCTCTCTCTCTCTCTCTCTCTCTGTCTCTCTTTCGCTCGCTCTTTCTCTCTTTCGCTGGCTCTCGGTATCTCTCTCTCTCTCTCTCTCTCTCTCGCTGTTTCTCTCTTTCGCTGGCTCTCGGTCTCTCTCTCTCTCTCTCTCTCTCTCTCTCCTTCCCTCCCTCCCTCCCCCTCTCTCTCTCCTTCCCTCCCTCCCCCCCCCTCTCTCTCCTTCCCTCCCTCCTTCCCCCCCTCTTTCTCTCTCTCTTTCGCTGGCCCTCTTTCTCTCTCTCGCTTGCTCTTTCTCTCTTTCGCTGGGTCTCGGTCTCTCTCTTTCGCTGGCTCTCGGTCTCTGTCTCTCGCTAGCTCTCGGTCTCTCTCGCTCGCTCTTTCTTTTTCTCTTTCGCTCTCGCTGTCTCCCCCCCCCCCCTCCCTCTCTCTAGCTCTTAATGTCTCCTCTCTCTCTCTAGTCTTCACTGTCACTCTTTCGCTATCTCTCTCGTTATCTCGCTGTCACTCTCTCTCTTTCTGCATTTTTTTCTCCCTATCCCCCCCCTCTATCTGTCTCACTTTCTATCGGTCTGTCTCGCTTTCTCTCTCTATATCTCTATCTCTCTCGCACTAGTTTTCTCTTTCAGGTACATGCAGATGGGATGTTTAATTATGAATTAATTATGAATTACTGCCATATTCAGCTATACATTTCTCTTCCATTTCTATATGTATATAGGCCTATATATATTTTATATATATACATACATACATACATAATATATATATATATATATATATATATATATATATATATATATATATATATATATATATATGTAAGTGTGTGTGTGTGTGTGTGTGTGTGTGTGTGTGTGTGTGTGTGTGTGTGTGTGTGTGTGTGTGTGTGTGTGTGTGTGTGTGTGTGTGTATGTATATATATATAGTGTGTGTGCGCGCGCGCGCGTGTTGTAACGCATCACATTTCCGGCAACTGATGAAAATATAGATTTTGCTGTGCCCTCAGTGAACGTTTTTTTCGATTTCCACATAATCTCATGGTTTTATTTCCTAACCTAAATACAACAATCATACGAAAGTTGGCACACAATATACGGGAAATTGACACATAAAAAAATAATTGCAAACCAAAATTACCCAGTTGTAAATTCAAACGCAGAGCAATTGCAATCCTTAGTTTCAAGTACATTCACCTCAAACATTACACAAAATATTAATTTGTAATAAAGGGTACAAAAAAATAGCATTCTTCCTATATTTACACGACCCTGTAAAGTGCAATGGCCCTATGCCCTTTAAGTGCAGTGAAAACAAGAAATGGACTATATTATTTTTACTTATCTTTTTTAACGAATAGAAAGTGGGCTTAACAAGTGGATGATGATGAATGACAGGATGCTGATGACAATTGTTCGACAACTAACAGGCTCGTTATAACAACTATTTGAAAAACAGCGATGCAATCAGCTAATTAATACCAACCTCTTAAGTGCATCTTAATTATAGCATAGGATTTGATGGGTTTCACAAACAACTAAAATAGTCGGATATTTTATTCATCAAGACACCATTGGCCACACTTTAAAATACTCCAGGCACTTTCCCGAAGTGAACTGTCTTTCACTGTCTGTTCGCGTAACATTTTTCTGTTTTAATTAAGTCTAATTGATACTGGAATGATTTTGTATTGTTTGTCTAACTTTCAAACGGTTTTGTAGCATCAGTTTTATAAATTTCAGTTCACAAAATCCAATAAATATAACACGCCAACAGTAACATAACAGCATGCACAACATGTCCAAAACACATAGTTTTGCATATTAAATTGCGGATTGATTATTGGCATTTATTCAACAATCATACTGGAAAATTATCAATTTACAAAACGTGCATAGAAAAAACGTGACCTTTACACAATGAATTATTTCAAGGACTAGTAAAACCTAATCCATTGGGCTACTTCTTTTACACCTTGTCTTTGTTCATACCGAGAAGAAAGGTCTATGATATGTGTGTGCGTGTGTGTGAGCTTGCTCGTGTGTGTGTGTCCACACGCCAGCGCTACATCCCACATATACTCGTAGCATATATTAAAGTTTTTGACAGCAAAAACAACTCGAGTAATCAAGGAAATGTAACCTGCTTCCTCAACACTCCGACACTGGAGGATCAGTGACTAGCACCACGCGCTGGACCACATCATCGCCGCTCAGCATGTGGCAATGCAGAGCTTGCGGCGGGTCTGGCTTGCTGGCTTCGGTCTCCATGTCGGCCAGCTGACCTGATGCGAAGTGGATGTTGCTGCCCCCTCGCTCCTCGCTCCTCTGCCCACCCTCCTTTGCACTTAAGTGGTAGGCGTGCGGCGTCTCCGCGACGGGCACGAGGCGCGCTGGCTCGATGAGGACGCTGTGGGGAAGGCGGCAAACGTCGGAATTGAGCGAGGCACCGGGCGCCGAAAAGACACCCGAGTTGCAGAGGGTGTTCGGCGCCGCAACGACCGAGGACGAGCTCGTGGATTCGCTGGGGAGGATGTAGTTGCTGGTGAAGCTCTGTTCGCTGGAGGCCAGGGAAAGGCTTGAAAGCGTCTGCGGCACAAGGACCGAGTGTTTGTCCAATTGCCTCCCAGACGCCGAGCCTCCCTGAATGGCCAGATCCGAGGCCATCACCGGCACGACCTGATGGACCAACTCCGCCCTCAGCCCGCTGTCCAGGACGTGGCTCGCCTTGAAGTCCGTGCCGATGCCAGGGTCCAGTCTCTCCTTCATCGTCAACTCCACCACCTTCGGCGCTGTGCTAAGGGTCTGCTCCGCGTCGATGACACTCGTCGGGCCCGAGAACGTCCTCTGCTCCGTCTGCAGCCCGTCCTTCGTCCTCGACAGGATCTTCAGGTCTGGCCCCAAGGGAGTGTGGGACAAGAGCTCCGCGCCGATCTCTCCCGCGGCGTCCTCCCTCTCAGGCTGACTTCCCTGCAGGGTCTGGAGCTCTTTCGGGTGTACAGGAGCTTTACCCGCGGCGAAGCTCCCTTCTTCGACGTGCTCTTGGTCCTCGGGGGAGACGTCGGGCGGCAGGGTGTGGGACAGCAGGTGCTCCTTCAGGTCGCTGGTCGAGAGGCAGTGAGCGCCACAGTACTGGCACTTGACAGCTCCTCTCGGCATGTGGCTCCGTTCGTGCCGCGAGAGGTTCACCTTCTGGTGGAATTTCTGAAGAGAGGATAGATAAAACAATCTATAATATGTGCTTAACAGCCTATCTATCAACAGAACAAAACAAGATGCAGATAGATAGATAACCGGACACGTACACTGACAAATAAGATTGATAGACAGATAGAGAGAGAACACACATACATGCACATGCATGCACAAACACACACATGCACACACACACACTCACACACACACTCATACATACACACACACAAACACACAAACACACACGCACACACACACACACGCAAAAGACAAGACCATTTCACTAACCTTATTACAATATTTACAACTGAATCGCTTTATCCCTTGGTGCATCAGGGAGTGCACTTCAAGATACTTCCGTGCCTTGAAGAGCTTCTTGCATGTGGGACAAGGGTAAGAAGGAGGTGCGTGTACTGATTGGTGTTCTCGCAGTAAATCTTTTCGGAGAAACTGTTTTCCACAGACTTCACAGCTCAGGCTTTTGGCTGTGGGTCCACCTGTTGGAAAGAGAATGTTTGTGTCTTCAAATGCATTAAAAAAAAGGGATGTTGAAGATGACACATAGAAGAAAAAGAAGAGGAATAGAATTGGAAGGATTAGGAGGAGAGGAAAGGAAGAAAACCTTGTGCTCAAATGATAAAGCAAAAAATTATATAGCAAGACACAGGAAAGAAGAAAAATTTAAGGCATGAACAAAATTGGAAAATGTGACTAAACGAACATTGTGAGCAAATTAAACAACTGTTAGAAGTAAAAGAGAACAAGGGAGCTGATACAGAGAACTAAGATAACATGTCAAGAAAGAACAGAAAAACTACCAATCATAAACAAAGAAGAATTAAAGAGATGAAAAGATAATGAAAGCAAATGATCAAAGTATAAAAAGAATTAGAAACCACATGCATGACAGAGTTAAAATAACGCAAAGCAACTTTAAACATAGAAGAGCAATCATACCATGGGCAGTTCTTAAGTGCGTGTTGAGACTGTGCTTAGTTGCCAAAGCAGCACCACATACGGTACAGGTGAAGTTTGGCCCGTCTTTAAGCTTAGTGGATTCCTTCACGTCCATTTCAACACTACAGACATGCCGGTCTAAGCTCTCCTGTCACAGAGAAATGAAGGTATTGAGTTATACTACTATCAGTAATATCTGTACTTCAATCATAATGTCATTTTCTTCCTTCATTCCTGTAATTCTTAAAAATCTGTCATTATCAACATTATCTATAATACAGTAATTTAGAAACCAAAAAAGTCTGAATTGATTCTGTAGCTGTTGATGGCTCTACCTTTCTGTAGTAGGACCTCCTGCAGCTGGAGCAAGTATAAGGAGGAGGCCCATGAACAGCTGCATGTCTGTTGAGGGCTTGTACTGATCGGAAAACCATGTTGCACTGATCACACTGTTGCTCAACTTCGCACACATGAATCTCTGGAAAGTATAACAGGATGAACGGCCTTGAAATCATTAAATATGTAAAATAGATAAACCCCCCAAAAAAGAATTACAAATATCACTACGGTTGCGTCGCCTTACGATGTAAAAACACCATTGAGTATAAACAAGGGGACAAATACAACAAAAGCAGAACTATGATTACTTTGCTGAATATCAAATATCAAATGCACAATCACCATAAACTATATCCCTGAAGCACTCACCATAGCCGACACGGGAACGGAACCGGTGGCCACAGCAAGAACAGTGGTACGGATGCGTGTGATTGTGGTAATGCGATCGGAACTCAGTAGCATCAGTGAACTCAACACCACAATCTTCACATGTAACTTGGCCTGTTGATGCTAATTGCTGACTCTGGGAATGAGGAAAAAAGTTCTGAGTAAATGTATGTCATTTACATATGCAGTAAATACAGTAAAAAATATAATTCCTCATAAATTCTCTATTTACAGATACAGACTTTTAAAAAATCCACACAACATGCAAATCAACATCACTTACCTGTCGACATAGCGGAACATGTTGCCCTAGCTTGGTACTGCTTCGGTAAGGCTTGCTGCAAATTTCACACTGGTATTGCCTGTTGTGACCTGCCATGTGACGATCTAGGATGGTCTGGTTCACAAAGTCCTTCCCGCACACGCCACACTACCAACAATATTGTGAAGAGAAAGACATCAATATTATTACTTGTGGAGTGATCACTTAGCTAAAGCAAGCTACTTTTTCATAAAAAAGTTATATCACTCTTCCTGTCATAAAAATCATCATAATCTTTACCCTCATTATCAGATTCATCTTTAGTCTAGTGATTTATTATAAAACTGGCTCAGGGTTACTGTGACACACTGAATTATAAGTGTATTGCACTATGACAAATGCTTATGCTCCCTTTATCAAAATTCTTCTGCCATGATTTCATTGTAAACTTCACAAGTAAAAGTGACTTGGGTTATCAGTGTAAAATCACTTCCTAATCTATGCATCAGCATCTTTAAGCCTCCAGGCTAGTACAATGGTAACGTATCGGCCTCTCATCCAAGAGGTCTATGGCTCACGCCCCACCCAAGCGTAAGAAGTTGCAACTGTCGCCTGGAGGTTACTGCTGGGTTTGAACTAAACTCTGTCATGTCAGTACTAGATGACACACGTTAATTGAGCGAGGCTCAGCTTCACATATCAGACTTATCCTTATTTATCCTTATGCCTCTTTAACTTGTGTACTATTGGCAATCAATACGGATACCTGGTAGACTTAAACACTACCTTGCACAAATTCCTTTTTGGACAAAACCTAGTGGATTATTACTTAAAATGCTTTTGCTAATGGGTTTCAGCCCTTGCCATTCCTTACTCTGAATACCAGTAACAGAATTTCTGAAAGAATTAAGGCTGTTTCTTACCTGAAAGACAGTGGTGACTTCAACAGAGGGACATGATTTCAAGTGGCAATCCAACTCACTACTGTTTGCAAAAGTGCGTCGGCATCGGTCACATTTCCTGTTCCCTGAAATAGGAAAAGCAAATAGAAGGTGAAGTAAAGTTTGCTGCAATACAATTTTTTTTTCCAGGTTGTAAGTCTACTCATACTTTTACAAAATCTCCTTGGTGTATCAAATACATATATATGAGGTGTCAATAGCTTGGAGTTGCTAACATGTCTCTCCCAGAAAACATGATTTTTGTTTTGTTTTATTTTTGTCATTTGAAATCAACTAAGCAAAACAAGTATGGTGAGTAAACACAATTCATTAATATCTCAAAAGCTTCTGAAAAAGTAAAAATGTCATCAAGAAAAAATCCATCTCAAAATAGCCTACCCCTTAATTTCACATGAAGGACCATTCACATAAACCAACAATAACATACCATTGTGTTTGAGGTAATGCTGCTGTAGTAAGACTGGGTTTATGAATTCTTTGTTGCATAAGGAACACTGAAAACTTCTTTCTTTCGCTTCATCAGGGCAGTTGTGTTTCTGAAGACCCTCTTTCCGAGCGAATACCTAAGAGACACAGCAGTGTCATGGACCACATGGAAATTGGTAATTTTCTTATCACTTATCATGAGAACTGCACAGTTATAATAAGTCTGATAATCCAATAAAAGACAAAAATAGGAAGGTTCCTGTACATGCAAAGAAATTTTGGTATAAGACTCTGAACTCCCTAAAGCAAATACTGTTTCACTTATTGGCTTAAAAAGATATGGAGGCATTACTCCAGTTATAAAGTGAAACTTATCAAGACCTGGGATATAAATTGACTTCTTCATTTGGATTACATGTGACAAACAAACAAACAAACAAACAAAAAGAAAAGAAAAAATATATATATACATATATGATTTGAAACTTTGTCTAGCTTGGCTACTTGAGAGAGGTGATTACACAAGCATATCTCCATACTCCTGTTATATGCTCAAGGAGAGCTATTCACTAGCACATTCCTCTACTATGAAATACCTAGGTTTTACTTTTCTTTTAAAAACATAATCTTATTTCATTAGGAAGAACAATTTTGACAACTTAATCTTCACATATTGTACTTAAAGTACGAGCAGGACTTTAAACATATCACAAATTACAGAACCATGATGCTGTTTACTTCTGAGTTTCTGGCAAGAAGAACCTCTAAAACTAAATGTACTATACATATCATGGTGGTACAAAAAATACAAATATCTTTTTATAGATAGAAAACAGCTCACATGAAAGCTAATGAGGAGAGCAATTACTTTATGTTTCAGTCATTATCAAATACTGCACACATATATATAATCTGGTAATTGATTTATGAGTTAGGAAAGACCACATTAAAGTAACGATAAACAGTACAGTACAGTATATATGTGAACAAGTAATATAGTCATCTAATGTGGCCATCAAGAAACTCTCTCTCTTCTCTTTCTCTGTCTGTCTGTGTCTATCTGTCTCTCAGTCTGTCTGTTTGTCTGGCTTTCTTCCAACCTTTAAGCAGTGCTGACAGGTGAAATCTCCAGTGTGCTTCCTTAGATGCCTCAGCAGATATTCAGCTTTGTGGAAATGTTTGCGGCATATCTGGCAGTCATGGGGTCTATCCACAGGTTCAGTTGGAATAGCTGTCACTTCATTCAAGCCCTTCTGAAAGGTGACAGGAATGGGTAACCTGTATGAATGACAGTAGTCAATTTACTCGGAACTGTCATAGCAATTTGTGATGTGAAGGACTGACAGCTATTAAGGCACTTTGAGTTGCGAAAGGAATGCGTAACATGTATCACTAATAGCTTTAGGTCTACTAGAAAGTGTGAAAGGAATCTGTAGCCTATATGCATAATAGTTATTGGTTTACTAGGAATTGGGAAAGGAATTGTAGCCTCTAAGACTAATAACTACTGCTTTCTTAGAAAGTGTGACAGGAATCTGTAATTTGTAAACTATTGACAATCTTTATATTAGGAATTGTGACCGGAATTTGTAGCCTGCACACTTGTTAGCTATTGGTTAAGTATGAACTGTTTCTATGCACCACTGTTTTCATTCTTTTTCCACCATAAAGTACAATATGCTAATTGCTGGTGACAACTTTGAAATAGAAACTTAATCTTTTCCTAAAAGATTAAATTCAAGGCAAACTGCAAATCAGGACACCATTTCCTAAATATAGTATTCTAAAACACTTTGACCACAGCTTAGCATCAAAGCAATAAAAAAATGGAAAAAGAAAAAATGAAGAAAGAAAGAAAGAAAGAAAAAAAGGAAGAGGATCTGAAAACAACATTCTAAAAGTAGGAGGAGACAAATATACAACCAATATGAATAAACAATAACAAATAAACAAACAAAATAAAAGAAAAAGGAAAGAGAAATAAAGAAAGAAGGACATGAAAAAAAATCAAGAATCCTTTATAAGCAGGTTGTCAAATAACAAGCCTGAATGACCTTACCTCTTTATTACCTACAGCACAAGGGTCATCAACCACACTTTCCTCATCACTCAAGACTTCAAACTTCACAGCAACCTCACCATCTGTCCTGCCATCTGCAATCAAGTAACCTCTAGGACAATGTTACAAAATATTTTACTGCCTTTTTTTAGATTATATAATTCTTTACAGTGAATAAAAATGTCTAGATAGAATTCTGTAATTAAAAAGGAAGTGTACAAGTAATCACAAATCATATCAAATTATTCAAACAGATACAAAAATTGTTTTAAAAAATGAACTAACTTAATTGCAATTCTCAGGCCATAAAGAAAAAAACATGGCAATCATCATTGCTACATTTCAGTGACTAATAACAATCCTTACCTGACAATGCTTTCCCATTGTAATCTTTGTGCGATGTCTGGCAATGCCGTTCCAATAACTGTGAACTTGAGAATGAGCAACCACAAGTCTGGCAAATGTGGCATCTTCCGACCAGCCACAGGAGGTGCGCCTATAAATAAAGAAATAATTAAAGTCAAAAGTACATTTATTCTGGAAAATGGGACAATACAGATTTTACAGCATGTGGAAATTCAGTCATGCATTTAAAAGTAGTTTATTTCTATTACAACAACTAAAAAACGGAAAATTTTGAAGAAAGATTATTTATCTTTAATACACCTACAATATATTCATATAATCTTAACCTGTCTGATCTGGGCACCTCGCTTCCAGCAAATGGCCTAAAATCCTGGCATTAGGATTACTTGAGCGGCAACTCTCCCCTGTGTGGCTGTAGGCACGGCTTACATGAACACTATCATGTGCTTCTTCGCCATGGTCTACATTTGTGATTTGGTATGTTATATCAAATAGAGATAGAAATAGTGCTTTCTTTCCACAGACTTCATATCATCTCTCTTGTTAGACTATAACTCATTGTGTTATTTGTATCATTTCTAAATAGTTTTGTATTAGCTATTCAATTTTCTGTATTACACACCACATCACCTGTCACAGCAGGCAGGAAGAGGATCCTGAGCATGGAACTAGTGTTCTCCCTAGACCCTGAACTCTTCCAGTCATGGCTTATGGATGGTACATTCCACCCTCCTTCAACCATGGAAAAAATACAAGATCCCCTTTCTAAATGCCCACTTTATTTGATCCATAATAATAATATTAGTATTGACATTAATACCATTAGATGCTGTTTTCTCCAAAACTCAAGGAATGGAGAAATGGGGTTAGGTTACACAGGGCCTACTAATTGACTCCTTGGTGTCTGAGCCCTTGTGGAGCCCTGTGTGTGGACAAAAAATAAAAACTCAAAAACACAAACACACATACACACAGTGGGCAGGGTTAATGCTCATCAAGATTAGTGAGGCACTTATCATTTCAAAAAAACTGGATGCCCTTCCTACCACCAACCCGATTTATGTATAAATAAGATCATTCATCTAACGGGTTAGTCCACAATACTTGTTTCCTTACAATAATATCACCCTTGTATAACCTCTGATAATATCAATGGAACTGTCCATCAGTCTTTCCAGCTAGCTTAATTGTTCATGAACTGTAGATATATATAGTTGTTGCTAGAATTTACATATTACTTCAGTATTTACAATAGCTATTTATCATTTCAAAAATATCCTAATAGATTTCAAGTACACTCTGTCATAGTGAAACACAAATTATATAAAGGTTATGGATAAAGTTTTGATTATATTTCTACGCTGGTATATGCTGGAAAGAAAATAGCTAAAACTGAAGATTAAATAGAAAAAGGCCAGTAAAAATCTCTTCATAAATAAAAAAGAAAAAATATGAATAGCATTAACAACAGAAGAGGGAAAAAAAGTAAAATGGGAGATAATAATTTTTAAAATATAGAGTTTGAAGAATGAAAGAAAAAAGCAAATGGATGCATAAACAGTGAAGGACTATCCCTTCTACACAAGGAGAAAAATGACAATGAATAAATAAAAGAAATATTGTTGAAAATTGCTCACTTTCAGATGCTTTGCAAAGGGTATGATTTTCGAGTAGTTCTCCCCACAGTAAGCACAGGCCCAGGGTTGTGGGTCACGGGCTCCCAAGGCACGAGGAGGGAGCTGTTTCACGATGTGGGAGTTTGCTAAAGGAACATCTGCAAGGTGGGATGAGAGTGCATAATTCTTTTGTCAATGAAAAGTATTTCTCATGTCTATAAGCGGTATGAATAATGGTCTTAGGAGGTAACATGAATAACATTACAGGGGAGAGAAAAAAAAGGTAAAAGAGAAAAGAAAACAGGAAAATTAAAATAACCTTACCTGATTTGAGTTCTTTATGCCTGTTTGCCATCTTCTTTCCTGTCACAGCCCCAGGCAGTATTGAACTGTTATTCATGTTTGCTGGAGGCTTGGAATCCACCTCCCGAGGCATTCCCTGAGCTGGTGCCTGCAAATTCCCTTCTTTGGGTCGCGATTTAATGCGTGGAATTGGAGAAGCTGCAGTAATGGAGAATGTCACAATACGTTCCTTCAAATGAGTGTCGTTCTTTTCATTTACAAGTTCGATACTTGGCTTCATGACAACGTCTGCTGTACCTAGGATGGGCTTAGGACCATTTGCGTCTAGTCTACCTCTTCTCTGGTCTGTAAGCGAATTGCTCTCTCCCTGTAAACCCGTCTTGGGCTTTGACATCTGACCGTCCCTAACCCATGGCACATTATATGAAGGCGCAGCAACCACAAAATCCCCCGACAACAAAACTGGCTTGTTCTGCAACCCTGTTTCATATTCTCTACCCCCAGCATTATGGGTAAAAGTCACTTGTCCTTTTCCGACAACAATCTTTGATAGCGATGGGGAAACCTGCAGTGCTGCAGTGAGGTGTGGCATGTGATGGCTTCCTGCTGGCTTGCGCACCACAACAGCTGAGCCAACTAAGCTTCGGTTATAGCCAAGAGACTTCAGCTCCTCCTTCATCTTCTCTTGATAGAAGGTTGTGTACCATACCCTTAGCTCCGAGCCTTCAGAAATGTCCTCTGCAGCGATGTAGTACAGGAGGTCATCAATCTGCAAGTTTTCAAGGTTTTGAATGAGAATGCCAAGAAATTTTACTAAAACAGTGGTTATGCATATAATGACAATGATGATGATGTTCATGCTGGTGATAAAGGTAATAATAGTGATGGCAGTGACAATGATGATGATGATAGTGGTGACAGTAATAATGATAATGTGGGTAATAATAATAAGTATGATGACAAAGATGATGATGGTGGTGAAAATAGTGATGAAGATGAAACGAGAAAGAGCATAGGTAGCTGAAAAGATTAAAACAGGAAAAAGACTAAAAGCACTCAGAGACTGTATACCTCAGCCAAGACAATAGGGTCACTGATGCAATAAAAACATTCACACTTGAAAAATTACATTAAAAATTCCTGGATCAAGATCATGATCCAAATCACCACCAAAATCGAATGGCATCTAAGCTGGGCTAAGACATCACTGGTAAAAATTCATAAAAATCTGTTCACAACTTTTTGAGCTATCCTACGCAGGATCCAAATCATGATCCAGATCACCATCAACATTTAATGGCATCCAAGCTAGGATAAGACACACCTCTGATAACAAATTCATTATAATCTGTTAATAATGTTTTGAGTTATCCTGCTAACCAACTAACCACCAAACTAACCAAAACTACCAAACACATAACCTCCTTGATGGAGGTAATAAAGACAAAAGACAAAGAAAGGGAAATAAAAAGCACACACACACACACACACACAAAAGAAATGGTAAGCATTAATTCCAGAGGTATCTGACTCCACCTCCATAAGCCTACCTGGCATGCAAGAAGGTTTCTGTTGGTGGGAGAGCCAGCGGGAATGAGGCTAAGCCAGTTGCAAAGGTGCTTCCTTGTGAGGTCCAGGTATGTGCAACCTCCACCCGCATGATAGATCTGTAAATTGGATTAATATTCCATATCATATGCACAAAGATTAGCTAGGAAGAAGTGAATCAGGAATTCTGGCATGAATCATGCAAGATTCCCTTGATATATATGTGATATATATATATGTATATATATATATATATATATATATATATATATATATATATATATATATATATATATATATATATATATACACATATACATATACATATACATAAACATAAACATATACATATACATATACATATACATACACATACACATACATATATACATACATATATATATATATATATATATATATATATATATATATATATATATATATATATATATATATTTATATATATATATATATATATATATATATATATATATATATATACATATACATATACATATACATATACATATACATACACATACACATACACATACACATACACATACACATATACATATACATATACATATACATATACATATACATAAACATAAACATAAACATAGACATAGACATACATAAACATGTATATATATACATATATACACACAAACACTTGAAAAAAAATCACCAGTATACAATACTGCTAGTATACAAAAAAACAAACATCCAAAATATAGTATTCATATTTCATCAAGCCAAACATGATCCCAACATAATACCAAACCTTGAGGGGAAAAGAAGAGTAGTGACTGAGTGTCGGTGTGTGTGGAGCGATGAGAGGGCCCAAGCGGGTATACTTTGGTACTGCCTGGCCCACCACCACGAGCCGAAAGCCCTGCGATCTCCCACCTTCGACACGCACCCATGATGGTAATGACTTGAAGGCTAAGTGGGGCTCTTCATGCTCTATACTTTGGACCTGTACGAATATGAAAAAAATATTGATATACATAAACTACAATTATCCACGATTTGGAAAAAATCTTTAGGAGTATGATTTGCAATACAAACACACACCATTTTCCTTTTCAAAAAAGGAAAATAAAAGTGAATAAGCTGACTGCTCTTAACACTAACAAGAGAATTTAATGTAGGTGTGTTTAATGATTAAAAATGCCTCAGAAACCATGGCATTATTTAACCACCTCAAGATAAAATGATTGCTTTTTCATCTTTGCTGTTCAGTGTTGTACAACATATCATCAACATAGTCCTCATTATAAACACAACCATCATTAAATTAATTTTGAGATTATGTGTTTATGAACACAATCATCACAACATTACTTGTTATTTTCC
The DNA here is from genome assembly GCF_042767895.1 of Penaeus vannamei. Classification (NCBI taxonomy): domain Eukaryota; kingdom Metazoa; phylum Arthropoda; class Malacostraca; order Decapoda; family Penaeidae; genus Penaeus; species Penaeus vannamei. The sequence continues at coordinate 10,611,765 of NC_091591.1, read as the reverse complement.
ACCAAGACCAATATTCATCACTTTCAACATTATCATCCTAACAACACTTTCTACACATCATTTTCTATTATATCTTTTTTCCCTATACCCTCTCTATATCATCATTTTCAATCATTATCTAACTTTACTGTCACTATCCTACTATACTCTACTACACTATACTATATCTGCTGTATCATCATCTACAATGCTATCACTATTTGGGATAGCCTCATTATCAAAATAACTGCTCCTAGACATTAATAACAGTTTAATCAATATTTTCTGGGATTACTACTACAACAGTTGCCATGCATATTTGGAACTGACTTAATGGTAGTTAGATAAGAGATATACATATCTATTTGATATGTATCACTAATCATAATAAATAGAGATACAGAGAGAAAAAGTTCCATAAAAAACAGCAAACACAAAGACAGATAAACAAACCGTTAAATCCAAACGTGTCAGTATGGAGCAATCGCGAGACAGGTGGTCATCTCCACAAAGGTCGCATGTCATATCTGTGAAAAATTAAGTTTTAACTTTGGATCTCCTCTTTGGATCTCTTTCAATGAAAATTTCTAGTCATGTAAAACAGGACCATATGGAGACAGAAAAACAAATGTAGCTCCTGGCCATAAAGAACCAATAAAACATTAAATGGTTAATCTTTACAGTATGGATGCACTAAGTTAGGGCAAACTGAATATGATATTCTTTCAGAGGACAAAAAGTTGCAGTCATGGGTAATAAGAAATAATTTGCAGACATGAATGGTAATGCCACAAATAAAGGAAAAAGATCACAACTTAGATTGATAAATAAACTTTTTGACTTGGAGTCGGGGACTTAGTCGCTGGCAAGTGTGTCCATACTGTAAAGAATCACCCATTAGATATAAAAAATAGACTGTTAAAATTATGCAGACTGAATAAAATCATACATTTAGCAATTCTCTGAACACTATATGTTTTGGTTACCTGACTTCAGCTGGCAATACGCTGGCAGTAACTTTACAAAGTGCAGGCAGAAGATTATTTGCAAACAGTAAGTGCGCTCAAGGATCCTCATTTGTAACCGTTTGGAA
>NC_091591.1:10597362-10602693 GCF_042767895.1 Penaeus vannamei | reverse complement strand
TTACCATTTTGTGTTTTGTGTGTGTATATGTACACATAATTAGATCTATCTTTTTTATCTTCGTCTTGTTTATATAAATAAGAAAATTAATTCAGTTTTAAAAGTTTCCAGACCAAGATAATGACCAAATATTTCAGCCTAATTTTCCCTAATCTTTGGAGGTGTTTCTTCAGATCAGACAGGGATTAGACTCATTAAAGAGAATTTATTCTTTGTTGATAAAGTTTCCTCTTTTTAAAATACTGAAAAGTAGATCCTTATGAAGTTCCTTTTTTTCTGGAGGGGGAAAAAAAGAAAATGAAGCTGGTTTTGATAATCTATTTTAGGATCCCCTTAAATAGCTTCCGTTTTCCTTCTTTCTTTTCTTGAAGGTCTCAGAACAGATTTGGAAGTTTACTGTCATTTATATGGGATTAGGATCAAACGCCATTTTCGTTTCCGTCTTTTCCTTCTCCTCCTCCTTCTTCTTCTTCGTCGTCGTCTTCTTCTTTGTATTTGTTTCTTTGTTTTACTTTGAGTGTTTGGATTATTTTTTTTTTCCCAATTGCGTCATTCATTCTCTATTCATTGATCTTTGTTTGTGTCAACTTTCTCTCACTTTTTTATTTTTATTGTCGTTTTCATTTTTCTGTCTCTATTTATCTGTTTTTTTTCTTCTCCTCTCCTTCCTTCCGTTCCCTTATCATTCTCTTTCCACTCCCTCTCTCCCTCTTTGCGTCCCCCCCCCCCTCTCTCTCTCTCTCTCTCTCTCTCTCTCTCTCTCTCTCTCTCTCTCTCTCTCTCTCTCTCTCTCTCTCTCTCTCTCTCTCTCTCTCTCTCTCTCTCTCTCCATCTCTCTCTCTCTCTCTCTCTTTCTCCTTATTGCTCTCTCTCTCCGTCCCACCCTCTTTTTCACACTTTTCCTATCTCTCCGTTTCTCCTTCTCTCTCTCTATCTCTATCTCCCTCCTTCACCCCTTCCTACTATTTCTCCCTCCTTCCTTCCTCACTCTTTCTCTCCATCCCTTCCTCACTCTCTCCTACCCTTCACCCTTACTCCCTCCCTCTCCTACTTCCCTTTCCCTTCCTCCTTCCTCCTTTCTCCTCCTCCCTCTCCTACCTCTCCTTCCCTTTCCCCTTCTCCCTCTCTCTTCTGCCCTCCTTCGTCCTTTCTCCCCTTCCCTTCCTTATCTCTCCCTCCTCCTCTCCCCCTCCCTCCCTCCTTCCTTCCTCCCCTCCCTCCTTCCTTCCTCCCATCCCTCCTTCCTCCTCTCCCCCTCCCTTCCCCCCTTCTCCTCTCCCCCTCCCTCCCTCCTTCCTTCCCCCCTCCTTCTATATTTCCCTTCCCCCTTCCCTCCTTCCTTCCTTCCTCCCTTCTCTCCTCCTCTCCCTCCCTCCTTTCCTCCCTCCCTTCCTTCCTTCCTCCCTTCCCTCCCTCCTTCCTTCCTTCCTCCCTTCCCCCCTCCTCCTCTCCCCCTCCCTTCCTCCCTCCTTCCTCCCCTAAAGGAATCCTTAGAAATGCCGAGTTTTTCCTGGATTTTTTTTCCCACTGAGATCCTAATCAAACCCGACCACTTACGACCAATCATTTACCATTTACTTATCATTTACTTATACTTTATCTACCCTTTACTTATAATTTATTTACCCTTTACTTATCATTTATTTACTCTTAACTTACCATTTACTTATAATTTATTTACATTTTACTTATCATCTACTTATAATTTATTTACCCTTTACTTATCATTTATTCACCATTTACTTATCATTTACTTATACTTTATCTACCCTTTACTTATCATTTATTTACCCTTAACTTATCATTGACTTATACTTTATTTACCCTTTACTTATAATTTATTTACCCTTAACTTATCATTTACTTATATTTTATTTACCCTTTACTTATAATTTATTTACCCTTAACTTATCATTTACTTATATTTTATTTACCCTTTACTTATCATTTATTTACCCTTTACTTACCATTTATTTACCATTTACTTATCACTCATTTACCATTTACTTATAATTTCTTTTTCACTTACTTAAAATTCATAGAATATTTAATTAACATATAAAGTAACTTGCCATTTACTTATAATCTACTTGCCATGTACTAATCATTTATTTACAATTTACCACTCACTCATAAGTTACTTGTCTTTTACTTAATTGCCATTTACTTAAAATTATTATTTAAGTAAATTGTTATTTACTTAAAATACGCTTGCCATTACTTATCAGTTATTTCCCATTTACTTATGATCTAATTCCATTTGCTTATAATTTACTTTCCATTTTCTCATAAGTTACTTGTCATTTAATTGTAAATTAACTGACCCTTACATATCATTTACTTGCCAATTACTAATAATTCACTTGCCACTTACTTATCACTTATTCACCATTTATTTATAATCCACTTTCCATTTACTTATGACATACTTACCATTTACTTTTCATTCATTTCCAGTTTACTTATATTTTACTTGCCATTTACTCTTAATTTACTTATTATTTATTCAGCCATTAATTTTCCATTTCCTGATAATTTATTTACGATTCACTTATAATCTACTTGCTATTTACTTATTATTTACTTGCCATTTACTTATCATTTACTTGACGTTAATTACTATTTATTCATTATCTACTTATCATTTACTTGCCATTAAGTGCCACTTACTTTCTTCTTCCTACCATTTACTTATAATTTACTTGGAATTTAGTCGCCATTTACTTAAATTACTTAATTATTATCATTTACTTATTATTTACTTATCATGGGAAGGTAAAGGAAAAAGAGAAAGAAGAGGAAGAAGAAGAAGAGAAGAGGAAGAAGAAGAGGAAGAGGAGAAAGAGAAGTAGGAAGAGGAGGAGGAAGAGGAAGAGGAGGTGGAAGAGCAGAAGGAAAAGGAGAAGAAAGAGAAAGGAAAGAGAAGAAGAGAAATAGAAAAAGAAACAAAAGAGGAAGAAACGGAGTAAGAGGAAAATAAATTGAAATAAATAAGATAAAATAAAGAAAGAAAGGAAGAGAAAAAAGAGGAGGAAGAAGGAGATAAAGAAGAAGAGTAGGAGCAGGAGGTGAAGGAGGAAGAAAGGGAAGAGGAAGAAGAAGAGGATAAAAAAAAGGAGGAAGAAGGGGAAGAGGAAGAAGAAGAGGACGAAAAAGAAAAAAAGAGGAGAGGAGGAGAGAGAAGAGGACGAAAGAGAGAAAGGAAAAGAGGAAAAGGAGGAAGAAGGGGAGGAGGGGGAAAAGAAAGAAATAATAATCGAAAAAAGGATCAAGAAAGGAAAGAAAACAAAATAGAAAAAGAGGAAGGGGAAGAAAATGAAAAATACGGAGGAAGATAATAAATAAAAAAGGAAGAAAAAGAAAATCATCAGAAGATGTTGGAAGAAAAAAGGTAAATAGTGGAATAGGAAGAAAAGAGAAAAGAAGAAGGAAAAGATGAGGAAGCAGAAGGAAAGAAAAAGAATCAGAAAGAGGAGTAAAAAAGAAATAAAGAAGAAGAAAGAGGAAGAAGAAGGAAAGAAAAAGAATCAGGAAGAGGAGGAAGGAAACAAAGGAAGCAAAAGGAAATAAACAAGAAGAGAGAGAAAGAAAGAGAAAGAAGAAGGAAAGAAAAAGAATCAGGAAGAGGAGGAAGGAAACGAAGGAAGCAAAAAGAAAAATAAACAAGAAGAGAGAGAAAGAAAGAGAAAGAAAAAGGAAAGAAAAAGAATCAGGAAGAGGAGGAAGAGGAGTAACTAAAGAAATAAACAAGAGAGAGAAAGAAAGAGAAAGAAGCAGGCATGCCAATACAGAGTGCTGATCTCCTGTTGGCTTTCACCGTCTCTTTCGTCCGCTCTTTCTCTCCTCGTCGAAAGCAGGTGGAAGCAGGGAGGCGAGGCGAGCGAAGAAGCGCTTTCTCTGCTCGATTCCAGCTGTCGCGCCGCTTTCTTACGTTCCTTTCTGCTGAGGCGAAAGCGGAAGAACGGAAGGCGAGAGAGGAGAACGCAAAACGAGCGAGAACGACGAACGGAGGAGTGTATATTATCCGTACTTTTTTTTTTTTTTTTTTTTTTTTATTCGTAGCCATAATTGGCAACTCTGCGGAACGACCCGCCAAGGTAGCGACGCCTGGCTTCAGTTTCACGCTGGACGTTGGCGTGTGCGGAAGGGAGGAGGAGTATGTCCTCGCTCGGGCCAGTCAGACGAGAGTTCCAACTTTGTTTTGCTTAGCTCGTGAGGTGTTTCCGGTGTGCGTTTCTGTTTTCTGAGGGGAAGTTACGGTCTGTGGAAGAGTCAGGCTGCTGGTGAGGGAATAAAAAAGACGGTTATCGTTCCTCTTTCCTCTGTGGATAATGAGAAAAATGAGTGATTCCGAGAAAATTGTCGAATGATTTTCGTACCAAAATACGTACGATAAACAAACGTAAACACGACGTTCGATACCGGAAGTGTGACTCGTTTTATTTTTTCTAACAGTGTTTGTGACCTTAATTAAACCTTTAATAAAAGACGGACAAGTAATCCTTCATACATATCAATCCATCATATACATAACAATGAACCTTAATAAATAAACAGAAAAAAAAAACATCCAAGAAAGAGAATGTGAATAGGAAAACCAACCCAGAGAAAATATAAACAACAAATACAAGAAAAAGACAAAAAAGGAAAAAAGGTGTGTGACTTTTCCTCCTTTTTTCAAACAATAGAACAATTTGTTCTCCCGGTCCGCCAGTGTGACAGGACCAGCAAAGTTCAGGTGTAACACGAGAACAGGTGACACAAGAACATGTCTAAGTTGTTCTTCTTGTTGGCACTGATCGTCGCCTTTTGCCATCATGTTGGTACGTATTCATATTTTATTCATATTCTATTTAAATCTTATCTATTTATGTCTTATCTAACTTGCTGTAATCATATATAACGGTATTTAATCTTATCACACTTCTTTTCCTTTTAACTAACTTGTTTTAGTTTTATCTAACTTGTTTTAATCTTATCTAATTTGTTTTAATCCTATCCTATTCATTCTAATTCTATCTATCGGGTTTTAAACTTATCTAACTTGCTTTAATTATACATAACGGAATTCAATCTTATCACACTTTTTGTACTTTTATCGAAATTGTTTTAGTTTTATCGAACTTGTTTTAATCTTATCTAATTTGTTTTAATCTCATATCATTCATTTTAGTTTTATCTGCCGCGTTTTAATCTTATCTAGCTTGATTTAATTCTATATTACGGTATTTAATCTTATCACACTTATTTTTGTTTTATCTAACTTTTAATTTTATATAAGTCGTTTTAATATTATCTTATCCATTTTAGTTTTATCTATCGCGTTTTAAT
>NC_091591.1:10582362-10587362 GCF_042767895.1 Penaeus vannamei | reverse complement strand
ATTTGCCTCACCGCCACCTGGTTACTTCCGTTCCTCACATACCTCATTACTCGGTGCCCCCAGCCTCATTAACTGGGAGTTTATGACACGCTCTCTCTCTCTCTCGTTCGCAATCTTTCTGTTTGTTTGTATCTCTATATTTGTCCCTCTCTCTTCTTTCTCTGTTGTCTCCTCTTTTTTCTGTGTGTGTGTGTGTGTGTGTGTGTTTATCTACATTTGTTTCTACATTTCTTTAGTTTTCTGTCTGTTTATGTACATGATTACACCTTTTATTCATTTGGTTTCCTCTTCTCTTTTTTTCTGCTTCTATCTCTCTCTCTCTCTCTCTCTCTCTCTCTCTCTCTCTCTATATATATATATATATAATATATATATATATATATATATATATATATATATATATAATATATATATGTATGTATCTATCTATTCACCTCCACCCTTTATCTCTTTCACTGTCTCTCAATCTCTCTTCACCCTAATCTTTCTTTCTTTACCTACATACCTCTCTGTCTTTGTCTGTCCCTCTCTCTCTTTCGTCACCGCCACCCTTTCTCTCTTTCACTAGGTATCACTCTCTCATACACCCCCCTATCTCCCTCTCCTTACGTACATACCTCTCTCTCTCTCTCTCTCTCTCTCTCTCTCTCTCTCTCTCTCTCTCTCTCTCTCTCTCTCTCTCTCTCTCTCTCTCTCTCTCCTCTCATCTCTCTCTCTCTCTTTACCCCACCCTTTCTCTCTTTCACTAGCTATCACTCTCTCATAAACCCCCTTTACCTCTCTCGCTTTACCTAAATACCTCTCTCTCTCTCTCTTCAACCCCACCCTTTCTCTCTTTCACTAGCTATCACTCTCCCCATAAACCCTTTCACCTCTCTCGCTTTACCTAAATACTTCTCTCTTGCTGCTACTATATATATATATATATATATATATATATATATGTATATATATATATTTCTCTCTCTCTCTCTCTCTCTCTCTCTCTCTCTCTCTCTCTCTCTCTCTCTCTCTCTCTCTCTCTCTCTCTCTCTCTCCCTCTCTCTCTGTCATTCCCAGGTGGAAGGGGGGAAGGGGAGGGAGCTTCAGAGACCTGGGACATATCGCATTTACGGCGCTGTAAAACCGCCACCGAGCCCGTACTGTGGCTTGCTCGAGACGAAAGGAGAGGCACCGCCGGAAGGTTTATGTGTATTGAAATCGGGGTAGTCGCCCGTAGACTTTTGTACGCGTTGTCTTATGAACTGAACATGGGTAAGATATTTTTATCGTATATTATTTAGAGAGGATGATAATATACTGAACTAACGATCATATATTCTGCTAATGTAAGTAAGATATAAGGATAAGTCATAACAAAATAGTATCTTTTTTACCTAATACTGTTTCGTTTAGGATACTCGTACATACGAACGTAAGATTTCCGATATTGGCTTTCTGCGCAGAGATAATTTTACGCGTAGTTGATGACGTCACAACCTCGGTGGGAATTCCGCACGTAAAGTAAAAATGTCTCATCATCATCCGCTTTTGTTTGTTTCTTTTTCCTTCGTCTTGTAAAAATGTCTCACCGTCAACCCCCTTTTGTTTGTTTCTTTTGCCTTTGTCTTTCTCTCTCTCTCTTTCTCTCTCTTTCTCTTTCTCTCTCTCTCTCTCTCTCTCTCTCTCTCTCTCTCTCTCTCTCTCTCTCTCTCTCTCTCTCTCTCTCTCTCTCTCTCTCTCTCTCTCTCTCTTATTTTTTTATTTATTTTTTAATTTTTTGTTTATTTATTTATTTTTTCTTTTTAGATAATTACAAATCATGATCGTTCTTTGATACAGGCGAAATACAGCTTGCGAAACGGAGGCAAACCGTGTATTTTCAAACGGCACATGGGCTAGCGGGTAAAAATATTTCTGAATATGTTTTGCATAATGCCATCGGCCGGTGATATATCGTGTATTTGATTTGGAAATTCTATTGCCTTTCAGCCAAAAAGGAGATGAAAGTCTTTTCCATTTTTTTTTTTTTTTAACGTCTGCTTCGAATTTCGGGGATGGCTAAATCTTTCAGGAAAAATCGAAGGGAAAATACGACTCGTCCTGAATATTTCCTGCTGATTTTTATTCATACGGGTTTATTATCATGTCTTGTGCGTTTGTCTGTGCTTTTTTTTTTATATGCGTCATTCACGTTTGGATTTATTTTAATTAATTTGATTAATTTTCCCTCTTTATGGCTTGTTTATCTTTATTTCCTTTATCTTTTTTATTGTACGCTATTGCCATGATGATGATGATGATGATGATAATAATAATTATTATTATTCTCATTACCCCTTTCATTCTTTTTCTCATTACTAATATTAGCTATTTTTTCATCATATCATTATTTACGTCATCATTATTATAATCACCATTACTATTATTCGTTACTCTTATTTTCCTTCTTTATTACATTTTTTTTCCATCATTCTTTTTTTCTATTCGTCAATTTTATTACCTCTTCCTTCTCCATAGCGATAACTGTATATAAACTGTATGTCCTATAACTGCATCCTCTACGCAAGCCGGAAATAGTGATCAAGTTACGCCCATCTAACCGCTCCTATAAATTGTAGTCATCTTTTACCATTTATAATCCGATTTATTACTCCCATTTCTCTTTTCCTCTCTCTCTCTCTCTCTCCCTCTCTCTTTCTCTCCCTGACTCTCTCGATCTCTCTTTCTCTCCCTATCTCTCTCTATCTATCTGTATTTATCTATCTATCTTTCTTTTTCTCTCTTTCTTCTCTTTCTATCTATCTTTCTCTCTTTCTCTTTCTTCCTCTCTCCTCTCTCTCTCTAGCTATCTATCTATCTGTTTCTCTCTCTTTCTCTCTCTATCTATCTCTATCTTTTTCTTTCTATCATTCTGCCTCTCTATCTTTCTATCTATCTCTTCCTATATATTCTGTTGCCTCTCTCTCTATCTATCATTTATCTGAATCCTTTATTTCTATTCGTGACCTCCTGATCATTATATCATCTGCATCATCTTATCTTGAAATGATTGTCTCTTGTTATCGTAATTATATTCACATTAAAGCAAAATGGATATTTCTTTTATTTGTTTACATTTTCTAGTTTATATCACATTTTCCGGTTGCAATTTTTATAACATTTTTTTCACTCGTTTATTTTTTATTAAAGTTTTGTGTCACGGATGAATATCTCTTGTGTGTGTGTGTGTGTGTGTGTGTGTGTGTGTGTGTGTGTGTGTGTGTGTGTGTGTGTGTGTGTGTGTGTGTGTGTGTGTGTGTGTGTGTGTGTGTGTGTGTGTGCGCAAGGGAACACGCATACAGACGTTCACTGTGATAGGAATGGGGAGCGGAAAGAGAGAGAGAATGAGAAAGAGAGTGGGGAGGAAGGAAAGAGAGGGGGGGGGGAGGAGGAAGGAGAAAGAGAGAGAGGGAGAGGGAAGGAGAGAAAGAGAGAGAGAGAGAGAGAGGGGGGATGTATTTAGGCATTGCGAGAGAGGTAAAGGGGTTTATGAGAGAGTGATAGCTAGTGAAAGAAAGGGTGGGGGTGAAGAGAGAGAAAGAGAGAGAGAGAGAGAGAGAGAGAGAGGAGAGAATTAAGAGAGAGAGAGAGAGAGAGAGAGAGAGAGAGAGAGAGAGAGAGAGAGAGAAAGAAAGAGAGAGAGAGAGGGAGAGAACGTAGAAGCTTGAACTGACATCCCCCCAAGGATGTGAGCTCGGGACCTCGCATCTGCCAAGTCAAACTGGTGCCGATATCGGGGTTCTGAGGAGAACCTGAGGTCTTAATTCGCTATTATTCAATGATCAACGCTCCGTCCCTGTTTTTTTTTTTTTTTTTTTTTTTTTTTTTTTTTTTTTTCTTTTTTTTTTTTTTTTTTTTGCGGGCATGTGATTTACGGTGTGGTGTGGGATGGGAGGTGGGCGGGGTTGGGGGGGACTGTGGGGGAGGGGGTGGGATAGGGCTTGGAGGGTGAGGGTGTAGGGGAAGGGATGATTAATGCCTTTCTCACATATGTATGTGTTCTTTTTTATTGTTTATGTTTTTTTTCCGTTTGTTTATCTGCGTTTTCCGTCTTTTTCTTTTTCTTTTTTTTTCTGCCTCTCTATCTCTTTCTCTTTCGTTCTTCGTCCCCCCTTTCTCTCTCTCTCTCTTTTCCTCCCTTCCCTGTCTCCTTCCTTCCCTTCCCTTTCTCTCTCCCTTCCGTCCTTCCCTTCCTTCCTCTCCCCTTTCCATCCTTCCCTCTCTCTCCCTTCCCATCCTTCCCTCTCTTTCCCTTCCATCCCTCCCTCTCCCTTTCATCCCTCTCCCCTTTCCTTCCCTCTCCTCCTTCCCGCCCTTCCCTCTTTCTCCTCTCTTCCCATCCCTCCCTCTCTTCCCCTCCATCCCTCCCTCTCTCCCCTTCCATCCTTCCCTCTCTCCCCTTCCATCCTTCCCTCTCTCTCCCCTCCATCCCTCCCTCTCTCTCCCATCCATCCCTCTCTCCCTTCCTCTCCTCTTCCCATCCCCTCCCTCTCTCTCCCTTCCCATCCCTCCCTCTCTCTCTCCCTCCCTTTCCCATCCCCTCTCTCTCCCTTCCCATCCCTCCCTCTCTCTCCCTTCCTTCCAACCCTCTCTCTCCCTTCCCTCCCCATCCCTCCCTCTCTCTCCCTTCCCATCCCTCCCTCTCTCTCCCTTCCATCCCTTCCCATCCCTTCCCATCCCTCCCTCTCTCCCACCCGCACTCCCTCTGTCGCAGCAATCACGCCCAGCGGTACGTCAGCCAAGGAAATTATACGATATTTCTGTTAGCAAAGTTCCAGTAAACACGGCGAGGATTTAGAGGACAGGCAGCGCTATTATGACTAACAAAGATTTTCCTGCAGATTATTAAAAACAGGGTAACGGTAATGCATGTCTCCCCGGTGGGGATTTTTGAGTGCTGTTGGAAGGATATTTGGGGAAGAGACGATTGGGTGGAGAGGAGAAGGGGAGAGAGGGAGAGGGAGAGGAAGGAGAGAAAG
>NC_091591.1:10569862-10577362 GCF_042767895.1 Penaeus vannamei | reverse complement strand
GAACACGCCAAAAAGAAAACCTAAAATAGAAAACAAGAATGGTAAGAAAAATGGAAGACGAAACAGAGAGAGAGAGAGAGAGAGAGAGAGAGAGAAACAGGAAAAAAAATCGGTAAGAATTTGAGTAAACGAGGGAAGGTATGCAACAAAAAAAGATGCAAAGACACACAAAGAGGAGAAGAAGAGGAGGAGGAGTAGGACAGAAGACAAAAAAATAAAATGGGGAGGAGTGGGTGGGGGGGGGGGCAAAAAGTAGGAAGCATTTCTCGAGCAGTTCAAACAATTCTCGAATCTTCTCTGAGGTTTTGCATCTTGCAGTTCGAGGAAATCCACGATAAAAGGTTTCGATGAGTCAAAAGTGGGTGAGCTGGCGAGTTAAGGGTGAGAGAGGAAGTGAGAGAGAGGGGGGGGGGGGGGCAGGAAGTGAGAGAGGGAGGGGGGCAGGATGTAGAGAGGGGGGGTAGGATGTGAGAGAGGGGGCAGGAAGTGAGAGAGAGTGGGGGCAGGATGTGAGAGAGGGAAGGGGGGGGGGGACAGGAAGTGAGAGAGAGAGGGGGCAGGAAGTGAGAGAAAGAGGGGGAGCAGGAAGTGAGAGAGAGAGAGAGGGGGGAAGTTAGGAAGTGGGAGGGAGAGAAGGGGACAAGAAGCGCAAGAAAGGTAAGGCAGAGTAGGGAAGAATAGGAGAGGAAGAGGAGGTAGCGAGAAAGAGAGAGAGGAAGTTAGAAGCTGGGCGTGAGGAAGAAGGAACGAGAGAATAACAGAGAGAGAGAGAGAGGTAAGAAAGAATAGGGAATAGGAGAGGAAGAGAAGGAAGGAGAGAGTATGAAAGAAAGAGAGAGAGAGAAGATTAGAAGTGGGGGAGCGTAAGAAAAGAGAAGGAAGGAGAGAGTAACAGAAAGAGAGGGAAAGAGAGAAAGAAAGAGAAAATCAGAGAATAAAAAAGAGAGATAAAGAGTAAAGGAAAGAGAAAGAGAGAGTAAAAGAAAGAAAGAGAAAGAGATAGTACAAGAAAGAAAAAGAAAGAAAAAGAAGGAGAGAGAATGAGCGGAGTGGCCAACACACTCGGGATGCAGGGGGCTTCTCTGTGGCTCAAGGGGAATTTGACCGTCTGTTTCCGTGTCTGTCTGTGGCTGTGGCCGTCGAAAGGGCATCCTGGTGTCTGTATGCTTGTCTGTCTGTCTGTCTGACGTTTTAGTCACGGCACTCTGGCCTTGCTTTTCGTTGGCTGATCTTTGTGTTTGTGTTTATCTTATTTATCTTTATCTATCTATCTATCTATCTATTCTTATCTCTCCTTCATCTCTCTTTGTCTTTGTCTGTCTCTCTCTCTTTCTCTTTCTGTCTGTCTGCATCTCTCTCTCTCTTTCTGTCTCTGTCTCTCTCTCTCTCTCTCTCTCTCTCTCTCTCTCTCTCTCTCTCTCTCTCTCTCTCTCTCTCTCTCTCTCTCTCTCTCTCTCACACACACACACACACACACACACACACACACACACACACACACACACACACACACACACACACACACACACACACATATACACACACAGACACACACTTCCTCTCTTCAATCTCTTGCGCTATCCCAGCGTTCCTCGATCCAATCACGTGACTGTACCTTATGCCACCGTTCTTCAGTTTCCCAATCCCCCTTTCACCAACCCTTCCATTCTCCTCCTCCTTCTCTCTCTCTTTCTTTCTTTCTCTCTTTCTCTCTCCAGCTCTCTCTCACTTTCTCTCTCTCTCTCCTTCTTTCTTTCTCTCTCTCTCTCTCTCTCTCTCTCTCTCTCTCTCTCTCTCTCTCTCTCTCTCTCTCTCTCTCTCTCTCTCTCTCTCTCTCTCTCTCTCTCTCTCCCTCCCCCACATCCCCCCCTATCTAACTTCACGATCCCCTCTCTTCCCGCTAGCTTTGTCCTGCCTCATACCCTTTCCTTAGTCTTTCTTTCCCTTTGTCCTTCCTCTCCCTTTCCTTTATCCTTCTTTTCACTTTGTCCTTCCTTTCTCATCCTTTCCCTCGCCGCACCAACCCCTTCCCCATCTTCTCCCTTTGCCTAGCCTCCCCCACCCTTCCCTTCCTCCCCCTCCCTCACCAACCCCCACCCCCATCCGCCGAGACTCACCGACCCCTCCCCACCTCTCCCCCCCTCCATGGCCTATCGTAGTCTTAAGGAGCAGACTGGCTCAGGATTACCCTAATTGCGCCAAGTCGAGTCAGAGTTGAGAAGTATTATTCCAATCTGCTATTCCTCTTCCCCCCCTTCACCCACCCTCTTTCCCTCCCACCCTCCTTCCCTCCTCCTCCTCCTCCTCCTACCACTCTCCTTCCTCCCACCCTCTTTCCACCCGTCCTCTTTCCCTCCTCCCTCCTCCTACCACTCTCCTTCCCTCCCACCCTCCTTCCTCCCACTCCTCCTCCTACCACACTCCTTCCCTCTCACTCTCCTTCCCTCCCTCCCTCCTTCCTTCCCACCCTCCTTCCCTCCCACTCCTCCTCCTACCACACTCCTTCCCTCTCACTCTCCTTCCCTCCCATCCTTCCTCCTCCTCCTCCTCCTACCAGTCTCCTTCCTCCCACCCTCTCTCTCCTCCCACCTCTCTCTTCCCTCCCAACCTCCTTCCCTCCACCCGTCCCTCCCTCCCTACCTTCCGTTCACCTCTCCTCCTCCTTCTCCTCCAAATACCACCTATCTCCACCTCCCTTTTTCTAGCCCTCCTTCCTTCTCCCCAACCCACCCTCCTCCTTTCCTCCTCCTCCTCCTCCTCCTCCTCCTCCTCCTCCATCACCTCCTCCTCCTCCGTGCTCTCCCGTCTTCCTCCTCATCGTCCCTCCACCACCACCTTCTACTCCTCGCTCCTCTCCCCCACCAACCCACCCTTCTCCTCCTTCTTCTCCTCCTTGCTCTCCCACGTTCCTCCTCCTTGACCATCCCTCCACCAACCCACCCTCCTCCTCCTCCTCCTCTTCCTCCTCCTCCTTGCCCTCCCACGTTCCTCCTCCTTGCCCCTCCCTCTACCAACTCACCCTTCTCCTCCTCCTGCTCCTCCTCCTCCCCCTCCCCTCCTTCTCCTCGTCCTCCACCACCACCTTCTATTCCTCGCTCCACTTTCTCCCCACCATCCCACCCACCCTCCTCCTCCTCCCTCCTCCTCCTCCTCCTCCTTCTTCTCCTCCTCCTCCTCCTCCTCCTCCTCCTCCCATCTCTCCTACCCACCACGGATCCCCCTTCACCCCCCTCCCCCCTCCTCTCACTTCCCTGAGATCGGTAATGGGAAAATAACAGTTGGAAAAAATAATGTATGTGGGTCTGTCGTGTGCGCTGTGTGTACGTGTGTGCGTGAGTGTGTACGTGTGTGTTTATGCCTTTTTTTGTGTTTGCTTGTATTTGTTTATATTTTTTCCGATTTTTTTGTTCGTTTTTCGTATTCACTCTCAAAAGAGAATAGGTGAATACAAAATAAAGATAAACAAATATATCAAGCTGTCAGAATAGAATTGTAAATGATAGGAATGAAGACTGAATAGATAAAAGAGTGAAGAAGACGAATAAGAAGAATACGGAAAAGAAAGAAAGAAAGAGATATATATCACCAAACAAAACAAAAAGAAAAAAAAATCCTTCAAGAAATTATTAAAGTGACCGCGGCATACGTGAAGGTGACCCCTCCTCCCTTCCCCCTCCTCCGTCCTCATTCCTCTCTCCTCCCTCCTTCCTTCCTTCCTCCTCCTTTCTCCTCTCTCCTCCCTCCTTCCTGCTTCCTTTTCCCTCCTTCCTGCTTCCTTTTCCCTCCTTCCTCCTCTTTCCTTCCACCTCCCTCCTCCCTCTTCCTTCCTCCTTTGTCCTTCCTTCGTCCTCCCTCCACCCTTCCTCCTTTCTCCTCCCTCTTCCCTTCTCCCTCCTCCTTCCTCCTCCCTTCATCCTTCCTCTTCCCTCCTCTCTCCGCGTTCCTCCTGTCTCCTCTGCCCTTCCACCTCTCTCTTCCCTCTTCGGTTATCTTTCCTCTTTTTCTCTCCATCCTTCCTCTCCTTCCTCTTTCTCTCCCCACTTCCCGTCTTTCTGATTGGTCTGCTTCACACCTCACTCTTCTTTCTGTCTCTTTCCTCCCTCCAGTTCTCGGCATCCTCCATCTATCTACTATATTTATCCTTTCCTCTCTCTGCCTCTCCCCTTCTGCTTTTCTGCTCCTCCGTCTTTCGCCTTCTTCTTCTTCTCTTCTCCCTCATCCCTCATCTCCCTCCACCTCTTCTCTCTCTACCTCCTTTCATCTCTTTTTTCACTCCTTCCATCTCTCTCCTCTTTTCCCGTCTCTCCTCCCTTTGCTTCCCTTTATTTCTTTACTTCTCCTTCTCCTCCCTCTGCCTTTTCCTCTCCTCATCTGCCTTCTCCCCCCTCCTTACCTCTCTCCTCTCATTTCTCAGCTCTCTTCTTTCTCTCTTTCTCTCTCTCCTTCTCTACGTACCTCCTCCCACAGCCTATCCCTTCTTCATCCCCTCTCTATCCTCTCTCTTCCCTCCACCTCTCTCTTTCCTTCACATCCCTCTTTCTTCTCCCCTTCCCCCCCTCTCCTCATCCCTCTCTTCATCCCTCCCGCCACCTCCTCTTCTTCTCTCCCCCTCCTCACGGCTTCCCCCTTCCTCACGACCTCCCTCCTTCACGGCTCCCCCCTTCCTCACGACCTTCCCCCCCTCTCTTCACGGCTCCCCCCTCCCCCTTTCCTTTGGATATCGACTTAAACACACGATGCTCTCTTGCAGCGAGACAAGAAGCAAGATTGAGTGTGTGTGTGTGTGTGTGTGTGTGTGGGGGGGAGGAGGAGGTATGTGTGTGCGTGGGGGGGGGGGGTATGTGCGTGTATATGTGTGTTTGGGGGGAGGGTAATGTGTGTGTGGGGGGGTGGGAGGGTGGAGGTAAGTATATGTGTATGTGAGGGGGTGGGAGGGTGGAGGTATGTGTGTGTGTGGGGGTATGTGTGTATGTGGGGGGTGGGGTCATGAGGTGGAGGTATGTGTGTGCGTGTGTGTGGGGGGTGGGGGGTGGGGGAGGAGGAGGTATGTGTGTGTGGGGTGGGTGGGGGGTGGAGGTAAGTATATATGTGAGGGGGGTGGGAGGGTGGAGGTATGTGTGTGTGTGTGTGGGGGGGTTATGTGTCTGTGGAGGGTTGGGGTGGAGTTATGTGTGTGTGTGGGAGTGTGGGGGGTGGAGGTATGTGTGTGTTGAGGGGGGTATGTGTGTATGTGTGTGTGTGAGGGGGGTGGAGGTATTGTGTGGGGGGTGAGTATGTGTGTATGTGTCTGCATGTGTGTGTGGGGGGGTATGTGTGTATGTGGGGGGATGGGGGGTGGAGGTATGTGTGTGCGTGTGTGTGTGGGGGGGTATGTGTGTATTTGTGTATATGTGTGAGGGGGAGGTATGTGTGTGTGGGGGTATGTGTGTATATGTGTGCGTGTCTGGAGGGGGGAAGGTATGTGTATGCGTGTAGGGGGTGGAGGTATGTGGGGGGTATGTGCGTATGTGTGTGCGTGTTTGGGGGGGAGGTATGTGTGTGGGGAGCTATGTGTTTATGTGTGTGTGCGTATGGGGGGGTGGAGGTATGTCTGTATTTGTGTACATGTGTTTGAGAGGGGAGGTATGTGTGTGTGTGTGTGGGGGGGTTGTGTGTATTTGTGTGTGCGTTTGTAGGGGGGTTGTGTGTATTTGTGTGTGTTTGTAGGGGGGTATGTGTGTATTTGTGTACATGTGTTTGAGGGGGAGGTATGTGTGTGTGTGTGGGGGGGGGTTGTGTATTTGTGTTCGTTTGTGGGGGGGTATGTGTCTATTTGTGTACATGTGTTTGAGGGGAGAGGTATGTGTGTGTGTGTGGGGGGGGGGGGTTGTGTGTATTTGTGTGCGTTTGTGGGGGGGGGGTATGTGCGTATTTGTGTACATGTGTGTAAGGGGGAAGCTATTTATGTGTGTGTGTATGAGTCTATTTGTATTTTTTTTATGTTTCTGTTATTATTTTTACTTATATATCTATTCATCTATTTTTCTTGTCACCGTTCATGTTCTTGTCTCTTTCCCTTTCGTCCGTCGGTTATGTTTCCATTATTCGTAATTTATTTTATATATCTTTTCGTTCCCTGTTTCATGTATTTACTTCCATGCATAAATGATATCCCTTCCTCATGTTCCTCTTTGTTATTTGGTTTCTGTTCATGCTCTCTCTTTATCTCTCTCTCTCTCTCTCTCTCTCTCTCTCTCTCTCTCTCTCTCTCTCTCTCTCTCTCTCTCTCTCTCTCTCTCTCTCTCTCTCTCTCTCTCTCTCTCTCTCTCTCTCTCTCTCTCTCTCTCTCTCTCTCTCTCTCTCTCTCTCTCTCTCTCTCCTTCACTCATTCACTCATACACACACACACTCTCCTTATCTCTCTCTCTCACTCACTCTTCTTCTGTCTCCCATTCTCTACCTCCCTTCCACTTCCCCTTTCTCAATTTCTCTCTTCCTCCTTCCCTCCTTCCTCTCTCCTCTCATTGCCTCCTTCTTCTCTCTCTCTCTCTTTCTCATTATCTGCCTCCTCCCCTTCCCTTTCTCCGTTTCTCTCTCCCTACTTCTTCCTCTGTCCCTCCCATTCCCTTCTTCTCTCTCTCTCTCCCTACCCTCTTCCCTCTGTCCCTCCCATTCCCATCTTCTCTCTCTCCCTCCCATTACCTCCTTCTCTCTCTCCCTCCCATTACCTCCTTCTCCCTCTCCCTCCCATTCCCATCTTCTCTCTCTCCCTCCCATTACCTCCTTCTCCCTCTCCCTCTTCCCCCTTCGCCCCCTTCGTCGCGAGCCGGGAGGAGCCCCAACCTCATGACACAGCCTCGGCACGTACTCTCTTGTCTACAAAATTATATTATTCACCGCAGTTCCAGGGAGACTGAGATAACCACGTGATGGAGGATTGCAAAATTATATTATCTAATGCAATTCCGGAGCCAATTGCACCCGCTCGGCTAGGGGAATTTTCACTAACGATTGTAACAACAACGTTCATTAATTACTGTGCATGCATTAGCCAGACTGGGCGTGGGCGGGCTCGGAGGCGGGAGAACTCAAGCCGGCGGCCTGGGCGGAAATCAGGAAAGCGCGGGGAGTGAGCGAGAAAATTTTGAATTTTTCTTTTGTCTTTTCTTCTTTCGTGTCTTCTTCTTGTTCTGGTTTTGTCCACTCTCTCTTTTCCAATGAAAAAATAAACACTTCGTGATACGGCGACGTCAGACATCACGAATATTGTTTTTTTTTTCTTCTTCTTCTTAGTGATGTATCCGAATGTCGATACATTCCTGGATTTCGGATGGGAGGAGGTAGAGGGTTTTCGTAACGGCTCATGCATGAATCCGAGAAGATCCACGAACGCACGGACACACGTTCGCATTAGCAAATTTTGTATCTGAAACAAGATTTAAAAGTTCGAAAATTTCAATTGGAGAATATTCCGTTTTGCATTTTTCTATCTCTTTTTGAAATATTTTCTTTATTATGGAT
>NC_091591.1:10557362-10564862 GCF_042767895.1 Penaeus vannamei | reverse complement strand
CCCCTCTCCCTCCTTCCCTCCTCCTCTCCTCCAACCTCACCCCTTTCCCCTCGTTCTTCTCACCCTCACCCCCTCTCTCCTCCTTCCCCTCCTCCTCTCCCCTCTTTCCCCTTCCCCTCTCCCCCTCCTTCCCGCCCTCCTCTCCCCTCTCCCCTCCTTCCCCTGTCCTTCATCTCCTCCACTCCCCTCCTTCCCGCCCTCGTCTCCCCCTCTCCCTCCTTCCCGTCCTCCTCTTTACCCCCTCTCCTCCTCTCCCCCTTCTTCCCTGTCCTCCTCTCCAACCTCACCCCCTCCTTCCCTTCTCCTCTCCCCTCCTTCCCTTCCTCCTCTCCAACCTCTCCCCCTCCTTCCTCTCCAACCTCCTCACCCCCTCCTTCCCCTCATCCCCACCCAGCTATGTCCATTTATCGGCCAAAATTCCAAGGGGAAAGTTCAGGCCTCGGACACGAAGGCAGAGGAACACATCAGCATTGAATGAGGTTTCAGTGGATTCGGATAATCCTTAGTCACGGCGGGAATATGATAAGGTTGCGGGGCGTCGATTCCGATTAGGAATTCATGGGCGAGAGGTTGACGCGGCTGGCTTGTCGGGGTGAAGTATTGGAGGAAGAAGAAGAAGAGAAGAAGAAGAAGGAAAAGAAAGAAAGTGGAAGAAGAAGAAAGGGCTTTTCGACGAATACTTTGTCGGGAAGGAATTATTCAGACGTCGCGGTTATGTAATAAAATTGTAAAAAAAAGGAAAAAAAAATATTCGTCGATATCTGTCTCGAAAGATAAAAAAAACATCCGATCATTATAGTTACGATTGTGATACAATCTAGTATTAGGGAAAAAAATCTACGTAACAATCAATTTAATCATTATGGTTACGACTGTATTACAAGCTAGTATTAGGGAAAAAAAATCAACATAACAACCACTTTAATCATTATATATACGACTGTATTGCAAGCTAGTGTTATGGGTGGGGGGTGGAATTCTACGTAACAACTAATTTAATCATAGATTGCATTAAGAGCTAGTATTAGAGGAAACCAACAAAGAGACATATACCACACAACAATCAAATGAATCACTATAATTACAAACAAAAACAAAGAGAGAGAGAGAGAAATAAAACAACAACAACAACCGAACATTCTACAAAACTTGACATCACATATCATCACATTTCATCATCATAGTTGTAATTACATCCCGGACTCGACGGTACACAAACTCCTACAAAAGCAAGGAACTTCTACGAAATCCAATCACAACTTGCTCATTACTTCAGTATTACTATTATTGTCAGTTTTAACCCCCCCTCCCCCTCCCCTCCCCTCCCCACTCCCCCCCTTTACTGTGTTCTTCGTTCCGGTAATAACACTACAGTAAAGGTTTCTTAGAACATCGTACAGAGAAAAATAATAGATGGAGTTGTGTCTATGAAGATTAAACTTTCAGGGCGTCCTATGTCTTTCAGTTCATGTTGGAAATTTTTTGTTGTTGTTGTTGTTGTTATTGTTTTTGTTGCTGTTTGTCTCCCCCTCCCAACTTCGTCACCTTTGTCTATTGTCGTTTTTTTTTCATATACTCTTTCTATTTATCGTTCTCCCGGTTGTATTGTTGTCTCTGTCTCTTCATTTCGTTCTTTCTTTCTTTACATCTCTCTCTCTCTCTCTCTCTCTCCCTCCCTCCCTCCCTCCCTCCCTCCATCCCTTCCTCCCTCCCTCTCTCTCTCTCTCTCTCTCTCTCTCTCTCTCTCTCTCTCTCTCTCTCTCTCTCTCTCTCTCTCTCTCTCTCTCTCTCTCTCTCTCCTCTCCCTCTCTCTCCTCTCTCCCTCTCTCTGTGTCCCCTCTCTCCTCTCTCCCTCTCTCTCTCCTCCCCACCCCCCTCTCTCTCTCTCCCTCTCTCTCTTCTCTCTCTCTCTCTCTCTCTCTCTCTCTCTCTCTCTCTCTCTCTCTCTCTCTCTCCTCTCTCTCCTCTCTCTCCCTCTCTCCTCTCTCTCCCTTCCCTCCCTCCCTCCTCCCTCCCTCCCTCCCTCCCTCCCTCCCCTCCTCCTCTCTCTCTCTCTCTCTCTCTCTCTCTCTCTCTCTCTCTCTCTCTCTCTCTCTCTCTCTCTCTCTCTCTCTCTCTCTCTCTCTCTCTCTCTCTCTCTCTCTCTCTTTCTCCCTCTCTTTCTCTCTCTCTCTCCCTCTCTCTCTCCTCTCTCCCTCCCTCCTCCTCCCTCTCCTCCCTCTCTCTCTCTCTCTCTCTCTCTCTCTCTCTCTCTCTCTCTCTCTCTCTCTCTCTCTCTCTCTCTCTCTCTCTCTCTCTCTCTCTCTCTCTCCTCCCTCCCCTCTCTCTCTCTCTCTCTCTCTCTCTCTCTCTCTCTCTCTCTCTCTCTCTCTCTCTCTCTCTCTCTCTCTCTCTCTCTCTCTCTCTCTCCCTCTCTCTCTCTCTCTCCCTCTCTCCTCTCTCTCTCCCTCCCTCCCTCCCCCCTTCTCTCTTCTCCCTCTCTCTCTCTCTCTCTCTCTCTCTCTCTCTCTCTCTCTCTCTCTCTCTCTCTCTCTCTCTCTCTCTCTCTCCCTCCCTCCCTCCCTCCCTCCTCCCTCCTCCTCCTCTCCTCTCTCTCTCTCTCTCTCTCTCTCTCTCTCTCTCTCTCTCTCTCTTCTCTCTCTCTCTCTCTCTCTCTCTCTCTCTCTCTCTCTCTCTCTCTCTCTCTCTCTCTCTCTCTCTCTCTCTCCTCTCTCTCTCCTCCTCTCTCCCTCCCTCCCTCCCTCAAGCTGTTATAACGCTCCAACTGTTGCTTAGCTCCCTCCGGTTTGTTTATTTACTCCTCTTTTTTTCTCATTTTTAGTTGCTTATTTATTTATCTCCACAAAACAAACTCAAAAACTTAGTCCTCAGTGAATTATTCAGAATTATATATCATACAAATGTCTTAGACTATTGATGGTACGGGGGTTGGGGAAGGAGGGGAAGGGGGAGGAGGAGGGAGGAAGAAGGAATGAAAGGAGGAGGAGATGGGAGGGAGGATTGGGATAGAGGAAGGAGGGAAGGAAGAGAGGGAAAGGAGGAGGGAGAAGAGATGAGGAGGAAGGGATGGGATAGGGGGGTAACTTAAAAGGGAGAAGAGAAAAAGGAAGGAAGGAGGGATGGGAAGAGAGAGAAAAGAAAAAAGAAAGTGGAAAGATAAAGAGAAGGAGAGGAAGCGAAAACAAGAGAATAGGAGAAAGAAAGAAGGATGAAGAGAGGAGGGAGGGAGGGGGAGGGGGTTAGTTAGGCTTGGTTCCAAAATCTGAAAACGAAAAGTGAGATTCTTGGCGACTCTTTGGGAAAAAATCGACGAAAAGGGGAAATAGACGAAAATGAAAGACGGAGAGAGAGAAAAAAATAAACAGAGAGAGAGAGAGAGAGAGAGAGAGAGAGAGAGAGAGAGAGAGAGAGAGAGAGAGAGAGAGAGAGAGAGAAAGAGAGAGAGAGAGAAAGGGGTGGGAGGGAGGGAAGGAGAGACAGAAAGTGTGTGATGGACAAGTAGAAGAATAGAAATAATGTTTCTCTCTCTCTCGCTCTCTCTCTCTCTCTCTCTCTCTCTCTCTCTCTCTCTCTCTCTCTCTCTCTCTCTCTCTCTCTCTCTCTCTTTCTCTCTTCTCTCTCTTCTTCTCTCATTCTCTCTCTCTCTTTTCTCCTTCTTCCCCCCACCTCATTCTCACTCACCCACCCTTTCCTCCCTCACTCCTTTCCTCCCTTCTCTCCTTCTTCCACATTCTCCCTCCCTCTGTTTACCTTCCTCTTCCCCCTTCCTCTCTCCCTCTCTTCTCCCCCTTTCCTCCCTCCCCCTCCCTTCTCCCCCTTTCCTCCCTCCCCTTTCTCCTCCTTTCCTCCTCCCTCCCTTCCCTCCTCCCCCTTCTCCTCCCCCTCCCTTCTCCTCTTCCTCCTTCCCCCATCCTTCTACCCCTTTCCTCCCTTCCCCTCCCTCCCTCTCCCTTCTCCCCCTTTCCTTCCCTCTCCCCCATCCTTCCTACCCCTTTCCTCCTTCCTCCTCCCCCTCCCTTTTCCCCTTTCCTCCCTCCCCTCCCTCTACTTTCCTCCCCTC
The DNA here is from genome assembly GCF_042767895.1 of Penaeus vannamei. Classification (NCBI taxonomy): domain Eukaryota; kingdom Metazoa; phylum Arthropoda; class Malacostraca; order Decapoda; family Penaeidae; genus Penaeus; species Penaeus vannamei. The sequence goes on along the minus strand of NC_091591.1, from coordinate 10,560,802 downwards.
CTCCCTCCTCCTCCCTTCTCCCCTTTCCCTTCCTTCCTCCCTCCCCCATCCTTCCTCTACCCCTTTCCTCCCTCCCCTCCCTCCCCCCATCCTTCTACCCCTTTCCTCCCTCCCCCTCCCTCCCCCTCCCTTCTCCCCCTTTCCTCCCTCCCCCTCCCTTCTCCCATCCTTCTACCCCTTTCCTCCCTCCCCCTCCCTTCTCCCCCTTTCCTCCCTCCCCCTCCCTTCTCTCCAGCTCAGCATCTCCCTCTGAGGATGATCATTCATCTGAGAATTGCAAGGAACTTCTGGATTAGTTCCGGGAGTTGCGAGAGAGAGTGGGAACGAAATTGAGAAGGAGGGGGGAGAGGGAGAGGGAGGAAACTGAGAAGGAAGGGGGGGAGGGAGGAAACTGAGAAGGAAGGGGGAGAGGGAGAGGGAGGAAACTGAGAAAGAAGGGGGAGAGGGAGGGGAAGGGAGAAGGAAGGGGGAGAGGAAGGGTGATGGGGAGAGGGAGGAAACTGAGAAGGAAGGGGGAGAGGGAGGGGAAGGGAGCAGGAAGGGGGAGAGGAAGGGTGATGGGGAGAGGGAGGAAACTGAGAAGGAAGGGGGAGAGGGAGAGCTGGGAAGGGAAGACATAAGGAGTTGCGAGAGAGAGTGGGAACGAAATTGAGAAGGAGGGGGGAGAGGGAGGGGAAGGATGATGGGAAGAGGGAGGAAACTGAGAAGGAGGGGGGAGAGGGAGGAAACTGAGAAGGAAGGGGGAGAGGGAGAGGGAGGAAACTGAGAAGGAAGGGGGAGAGGGAGAGGAAGGATGATGCGGAGAGAGAGGAAACTGAGAAGGAAGAGAGAGTGGGAACGAAATTGAGAAGAAGGGGGAGAGGGAGGGAAGGGAGATGGGGAGAGGGAGGAAACTGAGAAGGAGGGGGAGAGGGAGAGGAAGGGTGATGGGGAGAGGGAGAGAAGGGAAGGGAAGAGAGAGTGGGAACGAAAAGGGTGGTGGAAGGGAGATGAGGGTGGGGAGGATATTAAAAAGGAATGGGAAAAGGAAGGAGAAGAGAGGAATGGGAGAAGAGGGTGGGGAGGGTGACGAAAAAGGGAAGTGGAAGGGAGAGTCGTATAAAGATGAGGGGAGGGAAAGGAAAAGAGAAAGTCAGAGGGAGGGGGAGTGAGAAGAAAGGGAGGGAAAGGCATATAGAAAGAGGAGGGAAGGGAGAAGAGATGAAAGGGTGATAGGAAGATAAGAGAAGAAAAGGGAGAAGAGAAGGGGAGGGGATGGAAGGGAGAGGGGTGAGGGTGAGAAGGAGGGGAAGGAAGAAGAAAGGGTGAAAGGGAAAAATAATAAAGTAAGGGTGAGGGAGAGAGAGAGAGACAGATGAGAAAGAAAGGTGCTGAAGGGAGAAAAGAAGGAAAGAGAGAAGGAGTGGAGGGCAGATGAAAGGGTGAGAGAGAAGAGAAGAGAAAGGGGGAGTAAAACGAAGGGGAAGAGAAAAGAAGAGACCGAGAGAGAAAGAGATGAGAAGAGTGAGAGGAAGAACAAAGCGGGGAGTGAGAGGAGGAAAAGAGAAAGGGCAAGAGAGATGGAAAGAGAGGCGTAGAGAGGAAAAAGGTGAAAGGCAGAAGAAAAGAGGAGAGGGAAGAAAAGGGAAAGATGAGAGGAAAGGGATAAGATCAGACATACACACATGCATGCATACTTACATACATACATACATACAGACAGACACACACACATACAGTCATGCAGATTCGCAAATACATACATATACACAAACATAAATTCATGCAGATTCGCAAATACATACATATACACATACATAAATTCATGCATACACACATACATCATATATGCATATATACATACACACATATATACATACATACATCCATACATGCATACATGCATACATACATCCATACATTTATACATGCATACATACATACATATACATGCAAACTTACATACGTGCATGCATAGATACATTCATGCATACATACATACAGACATAGACACATACATACATAGATACATACAGACACGCTCACACTTAAATACATATATGTATTCATACATACTTTCATGCATACAAACATCCATAAATACATACACACACACACACACACACACATACATCCATACATGCACACATACGTACATACATACATACACACACATACATCCATACATACATACATGGAAACTTACACACATGCACACATACATAAACACATACATACATACAAGATTACCATGGGCTAACACACACACTGACATCAAAGGCAAAAAGAAGGTATAGGAAAAAAGAGAAAGAAAATGAGAAAAGACGAAGATGAGAGAAGAAGCAAAACTCAATAACGGAGAAAAAAAAGATGATAAAAAAAGTGAGGAAGTGAGGAAGTGACAAGAGAGAGCAAGAAAGACGGAATGGAAGAGTGAAGGAGAGAGACAAGAAAGTGACAATGGACATGGAGAAGGCAAAGAATAGCAGACCAAAAAAAGAAAACAGAGAGAGAGAGAGAGATAGGACCCAACCCTACTCTTCTTTATCTATCTATCTATCGCTATCTCTATCTCTTTCTTTCGTCTTTCTACCTATCTATCTATCTATTTGTCTCTCTCTCTCTCTCTCTTACTCCCCCCCCCCTCTCCCTCTCTCTCTCTCTTTCTCTCTCTCTCTCTCTCTCTCTCTCTCTCTCTCTCTCTCTCTCTCTCTCTCTCTCTCTCTCTCTCTCTCTCTCTCTCCCTCTCCTCTCTCCCTCTCCTTCCTTCCTCCTCTCCTCCCTCCCCTCCCTCCTTCTCCTCTCCCTCCCTCCCCTTTCCTTCTTCCTCCTCCCTCCCTTCCCTCCTTCTCTCCCTCCTCCTCCCTCCCCTCTCCCAGAAACCCCCCCCTCCCCCCTCCCCCCCCCATGTGTCTGTATGTGTTTCCGACTTACGCTTTTCTCCCTGCTTCCCCTCCCCGCCCCGCCCCGCCGTTCCTTCCGGGCGCCCTCCTCCCCGGAATGCGCGCCGGGGAATGTAGATTGGCCCAAATTCACTCCATTACACTGTATCACTGTCGGAATAAACGGGGTTAGAGGGGGGGGGGAGGAGGGAAGGAGGGGGGAAGGGGAGGGGGAAGGGAGGGAAGAGGGGGAGGGAAGAGGGGGAGGGAGGGGGAGGGAAGAGGGGGAGGAAGGAGGGAGGGAAGGGAGAGGGAGATAAACGGGGTGGAGGGGAAGGGAGGGGGAGGAGGAAAGGGAGGGAAGGGGAGGGAGGGAGGGGGAGAGGGGATAAACGGGTAGGGGAGGGGGAAGGGAGGGAGGGGCTTTTAGATAATCATGATATATTGATGTGGAGAGGAATTGGTGGTTCGCCGGAGGGGAGTCTGATGAGGGGATTGGGAGGGAGGGAGATGGGGGAAAAGAAGGAGGAATGGAGGGAAAAGAAGGAGGGAATGGGGGGAGGGAAATGGGGGAAAAGA
>NC_091591.1:10547362-10549862 GCF_042767895.1 Penaeus vannamei | reverse complement strand
CTTGTGGATTTTCTATATGAAATGAGTGGATTTTCTTGTGGATTTTCTATATGAAATGAGTGGATTTTCTTGTGGATTTTCTATATGAAATGAGTGGATTTTCTTGTGGATTTTCTATATGAAATGAGTGGATTTTCTTGTGGATTTTCTATATGAAATGAGTGGATTTTCTTGTGGATTTTCTATATGAAATGAGTGGATTTTCTATACGAAATGAGTGGATTTTCTTGTGGATTTTCTATATGAAATGAGTGGATTTTCTATACGAATTGAGTGGATTTTCTATACGAATTGAGTGGATTTTTTATAAGAACTGAGTGGATTTTCTATGTAAACTGAGTGGATTTTCTATATAAACTGAGTGGATTTTCTTGTGGATTTTCTATACGAACTGAGTGGATTTTCTTGTGAATTTTCTATACAAACCGAGTGGATTTTCTACATAAATTGAGTGATTTTTTTTTTACAGTGTATCCAGTAAGGTTCCCATAAATTCATATCTCCCCCCCTCCCTCCCCCTCCCCCTCTGGCCATTTTCCCCTCTATATATTCTTTATGACTCCCCCTCTCCCCTCCTCCCCTTATTCTTCCTTCTGTCTATGTCTTCTTTCTTTCTTTCGCTTTCAGTCCTTTCTTTCTTTCTCTCTTTCTTTCTTTCCCTGCCACTCCCCCTCTTTTTATATTTTCTTTGTTTCCCCTTCCCTGTCAATCCCCTTTCTCTTCTATCTCCTCTTCTGTCTCTCCCTGTCATTCTCTCTCTCTCTTTTCTATCTCTTTTTCTTTCTTTTCTTGTCAGTATCTCCCCCTTCTCTCTCTTTTTATGGCTTTCCCTGTCAATATCTCTTCTTTTCTATCTCCTTTTCTTTTTCTCCGTGTCTTTCTTTCCCTTCTTTCTCCATTCTTTTCTTTCTTCCCCTGCCTGTTCCTCTCTTTTTTCTGCCTCTTTGTTTTTCTTTCCATGTCAGTTCTCGCTCTGTTCTCTGACCTTTCGCTTTTCCTCTTCTATCTAGCCTCTCCGTTATCCTTTCCTATTTTTCTTCCATTTTTATTCTCTTCTCCCTCTTTCTCTTCCCTTTTGGTCTTCCTTTCCCCCAACACACCCTCATTTCTTCAACTTTATTGCTTTTTCTCCTCACCACATCCTGCTTCTCTCCATCTTAATTATTTCTTCCTCCTCTGCCCTCCCCTCCTGCTTCTTCCTTCTTTCCTTCTCCTCTTCCCTCCTCTCCTGCTTCTTCCTTCTTTCCTTCTCCTCTTCCCTCCTCTCCTGCTTCTTCCTTCTTTCCTTCTCCTCTTCCTTCTCCCTCTATCCTTTCTCCTGCCTCTCCATCCCTTCCCAGTTATTCCACCCTTTCCACTCACTCTCCTTCATTCCTCCCTCTTCTCCTCTTTCATTCTCCCTACACATGCTAGGCTACAGATTCAGTAATAAAAATACAGTCCTTCACATACAGTGCTACAGATACAGTACCACCAGTACAATATTACAGTATGAATACAGTGCTAAATATGTATGGTATACAGTGCCACATGTATAGTGCTACATATATGATACTTTATACACAGTGCTACAAATACAGTGTTACAGATACAGCTGCTACAGATATGGTGCTATAAATACAGTGCTGCAGATAGTGTTGCATATACAGTGTTACAGATACAGTGCTACACCGTGCCAACGATACCGTACCACACATGCAGTGCTACAGATATAGTGATTAAGCTGCCGTAGGTACATTTTAGGAGTACTACATATAGTGCTACAGGTACAGTGATTAGGATGCTGCAAGTACATTTTAGGAGTACTACATATACAGTACTACAGATACAGTGTTTGAGATTAAGATGCTACAAGTACATTTTTAGGAGTAATACATGCACAATGCTACAGGTACAGTGATTAAGATACCGCAGGTACATTTTAAGAGTACTACATGCACAGTGCTACAGATACAGTGATTAAGACTAAGATGCTACAAGTACATTTTTAGGAGTACTATCTATACATTGCTACAGGTACAGTGATTAAGATGCCGCAGGTACATTTTAAGAGTACTACATGCACAGTGCTACAGATACAGTGATTAAGACTAAGATGCTACAAGTACATTTTTAGGAGTACTATCTATACATTGCTACAGGTACAGTGATTAAGATGCCGCAGGTACATTTTAAGAGTACTACATGCACAGTGCTACAGATACAGTGATTAAGACTAAGATGCTACAAGTACATTTTTAGGAGTACTATCTATACATTGCTACAGGTACAGTGATTAAGATGCTGCAGGTACATTTTAGGAGTACTTACATATACAGTGCTTCAGATACAGTGATTAAGACTAAGATGCTACAAGTACATTTTTAGGAGTACTACATATACAGTGCTACAGGTACAGTGATTAAGATGCTGCAGGTACATTTTAGGAGTACTGTCTATACAGTGCTACAGATATGCAGAACAGAAAAAAATGAAAGCAAATTCACAGTGTAAAGATAGA
>NC_091591.1:10522362-10524862 GCF_042767895.1 Penaeus vannamei | reverse complement strand
TTTTCCTCTTCCTTTTCTTTTTCCCTTCTTCCTGCACTCCTATCATTTTCCTTTCTTCTCTTCCTTTATTCTTTATCTTGTTTTGCTTCTTCCTTTTCTTCCATTTCCTCTCCCCCTTTCGCTTTCCTTTCCCCTTCCCTTTCCTCTTCTCATTGTTTATTATTTACTCCATTCCCCTTCTCCCTTTAGCCTCCCTTACTCTCTCTCCTTCCTCCACCTTTACTCCTCCCCCTCCTCCTCTCCTTCATCCTTCCCTTATCTCTTCCCCTCTTCCTCTTCTCCCTCTCTTTTTCCTCATTTTTCTTTCGCTTAAATTTAATCTCTCTCTCTCTCTCTCTCTCTCTCTCTCTCTCTCTCTCTCTCTCTCTCTCTCTCTCTCTCTCTCTATCTATCTATCTATCTATCTATCTATCTATCTATCTATCTATCTATCTATCTCAACAAAAACAGCAAAAAAACAACAAAAACAAGATAGATAAACAACTAAATGAATAAATAAACAAGCGAAAGAGTAAAACCTCAAGGGATGTATTGTTTCCGGTCCATGTTGCGGCGCTTCGAGGGGAGGGGTGGGGGGAGAGGGGGGCAGGGGAGGGGTGGGGGGTTAAATACGTCACCGAGCCCGACAAAGTATTATGACAACCAGGTGATCTCACGCGCAATGACGGCTGACTAATTGCCGTAATTAATGGCTTCCCTCCTCCTTCTCCCCCTCCTCATACCCCCTTCCCCCTCCCTCTCCCCTCTCGCTACGTCCCTTTCTCCCCCACCTCCTCTTTTTCCTCTTTTTCCTCATTTTCCGCTCCTCGCATATTCTCTCCTCCATTCCATCTTCCTTCGTTGTATGTCCTTTCCCTCTCTCCCTCTCTTATCTCCTCTCTCTCCTCCCTTTATCCCTTCCCTTTCTCCCCCATCTTTTCACTCTCTCCCTCCCTCATTTTCCCCTTTCGCCCTCCCCCATTTTCCCCTCCCTCCCTTTATCCCTTTCCCTCTCTCCTTCCCCCATTTCCCCTCTCTTTTCCCTTCTTTCCCTTCACCCACCCCCCTCTCTCACATTCACCCTCCCTCATCTCTTTCCCCTCTCACACCTCTTCTTCCCCTGCCCTCTCCCTCCTCTCTACCCTTCACTCTCCCCCTCTCTCTCCTTCCCCCATCTCCCTCTCTCCTCCCACCTCCTCACTCCCCCATCTCTCTCTCCCTCTCGCACCTCTTTCTTTCCCCTCCCCCAACCCCCTCCTACCCTTCCTCTTCTTTCCTCCTCCTACCCTCCCCTTTCTCTCCCCTTTTCGCCTTCCTCCTTCATCCCTCCCCTCTCTCCACTCTCTCCCTTCCCCATCTCCCTCTCTCCCCCCTCACCCTCCTCCCTTCATCTCTTTCCCCTCTCACACCTCGCTAACAAATTGCTCAAAACTGAATTATCCCATCTGTCACCTGACTAACGTGCATTACAGCTGTTTATTAATTACATGAAGGTGCTGGCTTTAAATACCCGTATATTGATGGGGATCCCCCCCCCCCACCCCTTCTTTTTAAACCATTATTTAATTTTCTTTTTTTCTTTTTTCTTTTTTTTATATATATTTTTTTATTTCGTTTTTTTGTGTCTGTTGTAATGTTACGATATTCAAAGGGAATGTGTTGTCTTTTTTTTTTTGGGGGGGGTTATTATCATTATCATTCACTGTTATTATTTACTGATTGTTATGGTCATTGTTTTCATTGTATAAGACGAGTATTGGGATCTTAAGAAAATGGAGATCGTCTTTCTTAGTGGCGTGGGGTACACGACTAGTTTTTTTCTCTCTCTCTCATTACCCTTATTCTCTCTCTCTCTCCCTCTCTCTCCCTCTCTCCTCTCTCTCTCTCTCTCTCTCTCTCTCTCTCTCTCTCTCTCTCTCTCTCTCTCTCTCTCTCTCTCTCTCTCTCTTCCTCTCTGTCACTCTATTACTCTCACTCACTCTCTCTCTCTGTTTCTCTCTCTATCTATCTATCTATCTCTCTATCTCTCCTCCCATCCAGCACTCCCTCTTTCCCTCACTCTCTCCCTTCCTTCCTTCCCTCCTTCCCTCTCTCTCTCTCTCTTTGTCTCGCCCCCTGCCTGTGCGTGCGTGCGTGCGTGTGTTCGCCTGTGATCGCCGGCCTCTGGGACTAATAAGAGTACAATTTAGCATTTCATTCTGCAAGGGGACGGGATTCTTGCTGAAATATCTAATGCATATTGCAATATTAAGGGAAATTGCGGCATTTTACGCGGCATTGTCAGGCAAGAAAATTACGAAAGATTTTTTAAATGGGAATCTTATTCTTAAACTATCAAATAAAAGTGATGATTAAGATGATAATGTTTGTTTCTACATAATCAGAAAACGGGAAGTATAAAGGATAGAATTACTATAAGTTTGTAGTTATAAGAAAGGGGTTACAGCCTCTATTACTTAGGATCCGAATCCACTATGGGATCGAATCCATTTATCAACTTGGATTTTGTTTTTCTTATTTT
>NC_091591.1:10507362-10517362 GCF_042767895.1 Penaeus vannamei | reverse complement strand
ACCCCCTTCCCTCCTCCCTCCCCCGAGCCTCTCTCCCTCTCTCCCCCAAGCTTCCTCCCTCTCTCCCCCAAGCCTCTCCCCTCCTCTCTCCCCAAGCCTCTCCCCTCCTCTCTCCCCCAAGCCTCTCCCCTCCTCCTCTCTCCCCCAAGCCTCTCCCCTCCTCTCTCCCCCAAGCCTCTCCCCTCCTCTCTCCCCCAAGCCTCTCCCCTCCTCTCTCCCCCAAGCCTCTCCCCTCCCTCTCTCCCCCAAGCCTCTCCCCTCCTCTCTCTCCCCAAGCCTTTCCTTCCTCTCTCCCCCAGCTTCCCTCCTCTCTCCCCCCAAGCCTTTCCCCTCCTCCCTCCCCCAAGCCTCCTCTCCTCCCCTCCTCTCTCTCCCCAAGCCTCTCCCCTCCTCCCTCCGCCAAGCCTCTCCCCTCCTCCCTCCCCCAAGCCTCCCTCCTCCCCTCCTCTCTCCCTCCAAGCCTCTCCCCTCCTCTCTCCCCCAAGCCTCTCCCCTCCTCTCTCCCCCAAGCCTCTCCCCTCCCCTCTCCCCCAAGCCTCTCCCCTCCCCCTCCCCCCCTCCGCCCGCACTCCCCAGCAACCCGTCAACCCTTTCGCCTCCGTTTCCGGGCCAGCAACCGCTCTTCGTGCCGCGACGCCGCCCAGCCGCCAGCGAGGGGAGTTTCGGAGGGTGTGAGAGAGGGGATTTTGGAGGGTTTAGGTGGGGGGGAGAGGGGAGGGAGGGAGAGAGGGAGGGTTTAGAGGGAGGTTTGGGAGAGGGGAGCGAGGAGGGAGGGAGGGTTTGGGAGGGTTTAGGTGGGGGGGGAGGGGAGGGAGGGTTTAGATGGGGTGGGAGGGTTGAGGGTTTAGAGGGGAGTTTCGGAGGGTGAGAGAGAGGGGGGATTTCGGAGGGTTTAGGGGGGAGAGGGGAGGGGGAGGGGGGAGGTTGGAGGGTTTAGAGGGGGTTGGGGCGGGGGGAAGGGGGGAGGTTGGAGGGTTTGGGGAAGGAGTTGGGGGGAAGGGGGAGGGGGAAGGTTGGAGGGTTTGAGGGGGGTCTGGGGGAGGAGGGTAGGTTTGAGGGAGGAGGAGGAGGGAGGGTTTAGGGGGATGGGATTTGAGGGTTTGGGGGGTTGGGGGGGTAAGGGTTGAGGGTTTAAGGTGTGATTTTCGGGGATTTCTGCTCCTCGGAGGGTTTAGGGGGGGAGGGAGGAGGGGTTTTGTGTCTTTGAGTTTATGGGGTTTCTCGTTTTTATTTCGTTTTTTTTCGTATTCCGTGTTTTTTTTCAAGTTTTAAATGGATGCGTTTTATTTATAAATTCGTTTTTCTTTTTTTGGGGGGGGAGAGGGAGGTGTCGTGTTTTTTTTTTTTTTTTTTTTTCAAACGTTTGGGCTTTTTAGTTTTGTGGGGTTTCGGACTCCGGGGCTTTTGGGTTTATGTTTAGTGTTTTCGTTTGTATTTTTCGTTTTTTGTTTTTTCGTTTGCATTTTGTTCATGTTTTCGTGTGTTTCTTTGCATTTCTCGTTTCGTGTATTCGCATGTATTTTTCATATTTGTTCGTTCGCATTTTTCGTTTCGTGTGTTCGTTTCAATTCTTTATTTCGTGTGTCCGTTTACATATTCAATTTCGTGTGTTCGTTTGCATTTTTCTTTTTTCGTTAGCATTTCTCTAATTTCGTCTGTTCGTTCGCATTTCTCTTTCCTTTTTTCGTTCGCGTTTCTTTCGTTTTTTCGTTTGTATTTCTCTCATTTAGTCTGTTCGTTTGCATTTCTCTTTCCTTTTTTCGTTTGCATTTTTTCCTTTTTTCGTTTGTACTTCTCTAATTTCATCTGTTCCTTTGCATTTCTCTTTCCTCTTTTCGATTGCATTTCTCTCATTTCGTGTTTTCGTTCGCACTTTTCATTTTCATTTCGTCTCTTCGTTTGCATTTTTTTTCGTGTGTTCGTTTCCCCCGGCGACTTTGCACTTTTCATTTTCATTTCGTCTCTTCGTTTGCATTTTTTTTAAATTTTTATTATTTTTTTGTCTCTTCGTTTGCATTTTTTTTTTTTTGTGTGTGTATTTTCTTTTATTTCGTATGTTCGTTTCCCCCGGCGACTTTGCACTTTTCATTTTCATTTCGTCTCTTCGTTTGCATTTTTTTTTTATTATTATTATTTTTTTATTTCGTGTGTTCGTTTCCCCCGGCGACTTTGCACTTTTCATTTTCATTTCGTCTCTTCGTTTGCATTTTTTTTTTAATTTTTATTATCTTTTTTTTTTATTTCGTGTGTTCGTTTCCCCCGGCGACTTTGCACTTTTCATTTTCATTTCGTCTCTTAGTTTGCATTTTTTTTTTTTTATTTCGTGTGTTCGTTTCCGGCGACTTTGCACTTTTCATTTTCATTTCGTCTCTTCGTTTGCATTTTTTTATTTATTATTATTTTTTTTATTTCGTGTGTTCGATTCCCGGCGACTTTGCACTTTTCATTTTCATTTCGTCTCTTAGTTCGCATTTTTTTTTTTTTTATTTCGTGTGTTCGATTCCCCGGCGACTTTGCACTTTTCATTTTCATTTCGTCTCTTCGTTTGCATTTTTTTATTTATTATTTTTTTTTTATTTCGTGTGTTCGATTCCCGCGACTTTGCACTTTTTTATTTTCATTTCGTCTCTTCGTTTGCATTTTTTTATTTATTATTATTTTTTTTTCGTGTGTACGATCCCCCCGGCGACTTTCCTTTTTTCATTTTCATTTCATTTCTTAGTTTGCATTTTTTTTTTTTTTTTTTTTTTATTTCGTGTGTTCGATTCCCCCGGCGACTTTGCACTTTTCATTTTCATTTCGTCTCTTAGTTCGCATTTTTTTTTTTTTTTTTTTTTTTTTTTATTTCGTGTGTTCGATTCCCCCGGCGACTTTGCACTTTTCATTTTCATTTCGTCTCTTCGTTTGCATTTTTTTATTATTATTTTTTTTTATTTCGTGTGTTCGTTTCCCCCGGCGACTTTGCACTTTTCATTTTCATTTCGTCTCTTCGTTTGCATTTTTTTTTATTTATTATTTTTTTTTATTTCGTGTGTTCGTTTCCCCCGGCGACTTTGCACTTTTCATTTTCATTTCGTCTCTTCGTTTGCATTTTTTTTTTTTATTATTATTTTTTTTTATTTCGTGTGTTCGTTTCCCCCGGCGACTTTGCACTTTTCATTTTCATTTCGTCTCTTCGTTTGCATTTTTTTATTTATTATTATTTTTTATTTCGTGTGTTCGTTTCCCGGCGACTTTGCACTTTTCATTTTCATTTCGTCTCTTCGTTTGCATTTTTTTTTTATTATTATTTTTTTATTTCGTGTGTTCGTTTCCCCCGGCGTCTTTGCTCTTTTCTTTTTCATTTCGTCTCTTCTTTTGCATTTTTTTTTTTTTTTTTTATTTCGTGTGTTCGTTTCCCCCGGCGACTTTGCACTTTTCATTTTCATTTCGTCTCTTAGTTTGCATTTTTTTTATTTTATTTTTTTTTTTTATTTCGTGTGTTCGTTTCCCCCGGCGACTTTGCACTTTTCATTTTCATTTCGTCTCTTCGTTTGCATTTTTTTTTTTATTATTATTTTTTTTTATTTCGTGTGTTCGTTTCCCCCGGCGACTTTGCACTTTTCATTTTCATTTCGTCTCTTCGTTTGCATTTTTTTTTATTTATTATTTTTTTTTTATTTCGTGTGTTCGATTCCCCCGGCGACTTTGCACTTTTCATTTTCATTTCGTCTCTTAGTTCGCATTTTTTTTTTTTTTTTTTTAGTATTTTCATTTTATTTCGTGTGTTCGATTCCCCCGGCGACTTTGCACTTTTCATTTTCATTTCGTCTCTTCGTTTGCCTTTTTTTTTTTTTTTTAGTATTTTCTTTTATTTCGTGTGTTCGTTTCCTCCGGCGACTTTGCACTTTTCATTTTCATTTCGTCTCTTCGTTTGCATTTTTTTTTTTTTTTTTCGTGTGTTCGTTTCCCCCGGCGCCTTTGCACTTTTCATTTTCATTTCGTCTCTTCGTTTGCTTTTTTCTTTTTTTTCTTTTTTTTTTAGTATTTTCTTTTATTTCGTGTGTTCGTTTGCATTTCTCTTTCATCTGTTCCTTTGCATTTCTCTTTCCTTTTTTCGATTGCACTTCTCTCATTTCGTGTTTTCGTTCTCACTTTTCATTTTCATTTCGTCTCTTCGTTTGCATTTTTTTTTTTTTTAATTTTTATTATCTTTTTTTTTATTTCGTGTGTTCGTTTCCCCCGGCGACTTTGCACTTTTCATTTTCATTTCGTCTCTTAGTTCGCATTTTTTTTTTTTTTTTTTTTTTTTTCGTGTGTTTGTTTCCCCCGGCGACCTCCTGATTGTTATTATTTTTTTTATCTCGTGTGTTCGTTTCCCCCGGCGACCTCCTGATTGTTATTATTTTTTTTATCTCGTGTGTTCGTTTCCCCCGGCGACCTCCTGATTGTTATTATTTTTTTTATCTCGTGTGTTCGTTTCCCCCCGGCGACCTCCTGATTGTTATTATTTTTTTTTATTTCGTGTGTTCGTTTCCCCCGGCGACCTCCTGACTGTTATTATTTTTTTTATTTCGTGTGTTCGTTTCCCCCGGCGACCTCCTGTATACATCGTCGCGTCAGGTACATGTACCATATACACGCTCAGGTACAAGGACGGCGCGGGTCTGACCTTCACGCGGGTTAAATCCTTAATTTGGATTGACGGGACGTGGTGGCGGGAGGGTCAGAGGGAGGGGGAGGGTGGGAAGGAGTGGGGGTGGGGGTAGGAAGGAAGGGGAGGGGAAGAGGGAAGGAGGGAGAGAAGGAAGGGGAGGGAGGGAATGGAAGGGAGGAGGAGGGAGGAAAAGGGGAGGGAGGGTGGGTAGGAGGGAATGGGGAAGGAAGGGGAGGGGAAGGTGGGAAAGAGGAAGGAAGGGGAGGAGAGAAGGAGGGAATGGGGAGGGAAGGAGGGAGGAAAAGAGGAAAGAAGGGAGGGGAATAGAGGGGGAGGGTGGGAGGGGAAGAGGTAGGGAAGCAGGGAGGAACAGGAGAAGGAAGGAGGGGTGGGAAGGAAGGGGAGAGAGAGAAGGAGGGAGGAAAAAGGGAGGGAAGAAGGAAGAAAAGGAAAGACGAATAGAGAGGGAGGGAGAGAAGGAGGGAATGGGGAGGGGAAGAGGGAGGAAAAGGGGAGGATGGTAAGGAGGGAGGAAAAGGGGAACTGGGAGGGGAGGAGGGAGGAAAAGGAGAAGGGAGGGTGGGGAGGAAGGAATGGCGAGGGGAGGAGCGAAATAGAGGGGGAGTGTGGGAGGGGAGGAGGGAGGAAAGGAGAGGAGAATAGAGAAGGAGGGAGTGGGGAGGGGGAGGGGAGGGGAGGAAAGAAGGAATTGAAAGGGTGGCAGGGATGAAAAGGAGGGAAAGAGAGGAAAAGCGGGAAAGAAAAGAAGGGAGAAAAAGAGGGAAAAGAAGGGAAGGAAAGAGGGAGAGAAAAAAGAAAGAAAGAGAGAGAGAGAACGAGAGAGAGAGCGATAAAGAGAGAAAGAGAGAGAGAGCGATAAAGAGAGAACGAGAGAGAGAGCGATAAAGAGAGAAAGCGAGAAAGAGAGAGAGAGAGCGATAAAGAGAGAACGAAAGAGAGAGCGATAAAGAGAGAAAGAGAGAGAGAAAGAGGGCGTCTAGAAATTCGTTTTTAGGCCTAAACTTGGACCTGTTCTTGGTGTTTCATGACTCGCGAGCCAAGTTTGCACATGCAAATGACTGTATTTGATTAACACTGGCCTGAAATAACAAGTTTATGTCAAACAGAACTTGAAGAACAATGGAACATTCTGTGACAAGAATATTTCGCATTTTAACCTCTTTTTTGCGCCTCCTTTGCAAGACGTGTTTGGATTTTTATTCCTCGCAAATTTTGCATCTGCTTGCTTTGAAAGATGCTTTAGAATTTCTTTTTCGGCTCATTTCTGAATTTTGCTTTTACTTCGAATGTTGCTTTTTGATTTTTTTTTCTTTTCGCTTTTCAAAATTGCATTAATTCCTGCTTTTGATTTTCTTTCTTTTCTTTTCAAAATTGCATTAATTCCTTTTGAAAATTGCAGTTGCATTTCGAATTTTCGTTTTTGAATTTTGAGTTCACCTACTGTGGAAATTGCCCTTTTTTCACTTCTTTTTGTTGTTGTTGTTGTTGTTGTATTTTGCAATTGCTTGCTGCAAATGTTGTATCTAATTTTCATCAGCCATTTCTCGCTTTTGAATTTTGCATTTCCTTGCTTTCCAAATTATATATTATTCTTTTCTTTTTCTTTTTTTTTCTTTTCTTTTCTTTTTTTCTTTTGATATTCTCTTCTTTTTTCTTTTTTTTTTTTTTTTTTTTTTGATTTTTCAATACGTCGCTTCTCGATTTTCTTGCTTTTGAAATTGACTTGAATTTGCTTAAAATACAGCAACTGAATTTCTTTCTTTCTTTCTTTCATTTTCCTTTTTCTTTTTCTTTTTCTTTTCGTATCATTTCACTCTGGAAACTGACTTCGGATTTCTCTCTCTTGCCATTTCCTTTGACCTTCTTTGGAAAAAAAAAAAAATCCTTTGATTCTCTCTTTGTCTTTCCTACAAGACCTACAAGGGGAGGAGGGAGGGAGGGGGGAAGAGAGGGGGAAGGAGGGAGGGAGGAGGGGGAGGGGGAAGGAGGGAGAGAGGGGAGGAGAGAGGGAGGGAGGAGGAGGGAGGGAGGGGGAGGAGGGGGAGGGGGGGAAGGAGGGGAGGGAAGGGGAGGGGGAAGGAGGGAGGGAGGGGAAGAGGGAGGGAGGGGGAAGGAGGGAGAGAGGGCGGAGGGTGGGAAGGAGGGACGGAGGGGGAGGAGGGAGGGAGGGGGAGGAGGGGGGAAGGAAGGAGGGAGGGGGGAGGAGGGAGGGAGGGAGGGAGGGGGAGGAGGGAGGAAGGAGGAGGAGGGAGGGAAGGGGGAGGAGGGGGGAAAGAGGGAGAGGGTGGGAAGAAGGGAAGGAGGGTGGGGGAAGAGGGTGGGAAGGAGGGAGAGAAGGGGGAGGAGGGTGGGAAGGACGGAGGGTGGGAGAGGAAAGGAGAAGGAGAGGAGGAGGGAGGAAAGAGGTCAGGCTCTCCGTTCGCGTAAGTGGCAAAGGTGAATCCGCAGACAGGTATCCGCTTACGGACCGATTCCCATCCGCTTTGGCCAGAGTTTACGCCGAGAATTGGGTCAGCTCTTGTTTATTTCCTCGTTTGGGTTGTTTTTCTTTGTTTTGTTTTTGCTTTGTTTTTGTGTTTATCTCGTTTGTTTGTTTGGTTGGTTGTTGTTTTTTCGTTTTTTCTCCTTGTTTGAATGCTTTCTTTATTTTGTCTTTTTTTTCGTTCGTTTGGGTTGTTTTTCTTTGTTTTGTTTTTGTTTTTATCTCGTTTGTTTGTTTGGTTGGTTTTTGTTTTTGTTTTTTTCTTTTTTTCTCCTTGTCTGAATGCTTTCTTTATTTTGTCTATTTTTGTTGTTGTTGTTCGTTTGGTTTGTTCCTTGGTGTTTGTTTGCTTTTTAGTTTTTTTCTTTATTTTTCTTGTTTATTGTTCTCTCGATTGGTTTGTTTCTTTGTATGTGTTTCGCTTGTTTTTTTTGTTGTTTGTTTTCTATCTTTATTTTATCTTATTTTTGTTTGTTTTCTTTCTTTACGTTTGTTTCTTTTTTCTTGTAGACTTTTTTCCTTTTTTGTTTGTCTTGTTTTTTTTCTCATTTGGTTTCTTTCTCTGTTTGTTTTTATTTGGTTTCTCTCCTTGTTTCCTTTCCTGTTTTTCTTTCATTATGAGTGAATCAAAACAATTATTCTCCTTTCCATTTCTTTTCATTATCATTTCTTATTCCTTCTTTCGATATTTTATACGTTTTTCTCTGTGTTTTTACGAGTATGTTTTCCTTATTATAAGTTTTCTTCTATGTTATCTTTCTGTTTCTCATCTTTGTAGAATTTGGTTTATTATGTGTGTTTTTTTTTTTTGTTTTCTTCCTTTTTTCTTCGGCTTTGTAAAGATTTTCTTTTTTTTATCTTCTTTCCTTGATCTTCTTATCTATCTATCAAAAGGGTTTTACTATCACTACATATATTTTCTTGGTTATTTTCCACTCTCTTTTTTAGTAGAATGGTTATTAACTTTTTTTTTTTTTTTTTTTTTTTTTGTTTCCTTAGAACCTGTCCTCTTTTGTCCAAGAAAAGGTTTTATTATCGCTACATATATTTTTTAGGTTATTTTCCTTTTTAGTTTTATT
Organism: Penaeus vannamei; assembly: GCF_042767895.1. NCBI lineage: Eukaryota > Metazoa > Arthropoda > Malacostraca > Decapoda > Penaeidae > Penaeus > Penaeus vannamei. The sequence goes on along the minus strand of NC_091591.1, from coordinate 10,509,144 downwards.
TATTATTATTATTTTTTTTAGTGGGATGATTATTAACAAATATTATCTTTTTTTCTTGATTTCCTTAGAACCTATTTTTCTTTTTACTGAAGGAAGGGTATGGTTGATAATAAATGAATTTTAGACGAAGATGCGATCGAATCTATTTAAATATATCTTTTCCAACTTTAAGATATTCATTTTCGTTCTCATCTTTCCTGCATTTGTCGCAGTAAATATCTTATCTTTTTTTGTGTGCATGTGTGTTTTGTTTTTCTATTTTCATATAACTTAATGAACTTTTGTTTACATTTGACCTTCTTTCCATTCTTTACTCTTTCTCCTTCCCTCCCTTCTTTTTTCATCTTCCTTTCTTCCTTATCATTGGATTCTGTTTTTTTTCTATTTTCCCCTTTCTCCTTCCCTCCCTATCTCCTCTTCTTCTTCCTTTTTTCGTTGTTCTCTTTTTCCCGTTTCTTTTAGATTATATTTTTACCCGTTTCTTCTTTCTCTCCCTCTCTTCTCCTCTCTACCTCTCTCTCCCTCTCTTTCTCCCTCTCCTTCCCATTCTCTACTTCTCCCTCAATCCCTCCCTCATTCTATACCTCTTCCACTCTCTCCTATTCCCTCTCACCCTATCACATACTGTATCTCTCCCTCTCTTTTCCAATTTATTCCTCCCTCTCACTCTCTCCCTCTCCCCCCTTGCTCCCCTCTCTCCTTCTCCATCTATCCTTCCTTCTCATTCTCTCTCTCCTCCCTCTCCCTTCTTCCCTCTATTCGCTCCCTCCCTATCTCTCACTTCTCTGCATCCATCCCTCCCTTTTCCCCCTTTTCCACTTATTCTCTCCCTCCTTCTCCCCTCCCTGCTCCCTCCTTCCTCTCCTTCCCATCCCTTTCTATGCCTCTCCATCCCTCCCTCCATCCCTTCCCTTCCTCCCCCTCCTTCCCTCTCCTCCCACCCTTTCTCCCCCTTCCCTCCCCACCCTCCCTCCCTCCCTCCCTCCTTCATTTTCTCCCCTCCCTTCCTCCCTATCTCCCTCTTCCCTTCTCCCCCTTCCCTCCCTCCCTCCCTTCTAACCCCCTCTTCTTCTCTCTCCCTCTTCCCCCTCCCCCTCACATCCCTCCCTCCCTCCTTCCCTCCATTCCTCCCTTCCCTCTCCCATCCTCCCATTCCTCCCATCCTCCCTCCCCTCCCATCCTCCCATCCACCCCTCCCCCTCCCCTCCCTCCCATCCCCCTCCTCCCCTCCCTCCCTCCCTTCCTCTCCTCCTTCGTTATTCCATTCCTCCCCCATCCCTCCTCTTCGGTGAGTGCGAATCGCCGGAATACGTTTCGCGTCGACTCTTTCGCTCAACGAGACCAGCCGGGATGGAGCGGGATTGGCTCGTGGGAGAGAAAGGGATTCCGTTTCTTTGGCTCTTGTTTGTCTTCTTTTCGTGGTTGTTTTGTCTTTTATTTTCGTATTGTAGTTGTTTGTTCGATTTTTTTTTTTTGTGCTATTTTTTTGTTGTAAATTTGCCTTGTGTTGATATTTTTTATGTTGTTGTTCTTTTTTTGTTTGTTTGTTTTCTTTTCTTTTCTTTTTTCTTTTTTTCATGCTTAACTTTGGGGTTTTCTTGTTTTTTTTTCCTCACTATATATGTCTTCTTCTCACTGTCTCTCTCTCTCTCTCTCTCTCTCTCTCTCTCTCTCTCTCTCTCTCTCTCTCTCTCTCTCTCTCTCTCTCTCTCTCTCTCTCTCTCTCTCTCTCTCTCTCTCTCTCTCTCTCTCTCTCTCTCTCTCTCTCTCTTTCTCTCTCTC
>NC_091591.1:10497362-10504862 GCF_042767895.1 Penaeus vannamei | reverse complement strand
CCCCTGCCTCTCTTCCATCTTTTCCTGTTTTCACTCCTATTCTCTTCCTCTCGTCCCTCTTTTCCTGATTTTCCCTCCTCTTCCCTTCCTCTGTTTTTTCTTTTCATGTCTTCTTTCCCCTTCCTCTCTTCCTCTCTTCCTCTTTCCCCTCCCCTTCTCTCCCTCTCTTTCCTGTTTTCCTCTTTTCCTGTATTCCCTCCCCTCCACCTCTTTCTCTTCTTTCTTTAATTGCCCCCAATCCTACCCCTTCTTATTAATCCATTTCCTTCTTCTTCCTGTCTCCTTCCATCCCCCTCTTCTTTTTCCGCTCTTCCTCTCTTCTTTTCCTCTCTCTCTCCTATCTTCTTTCCTCGCCTCTTTCTATTGCTCCCTTGGTTTTCTTCTCCCACCGCACCTTTCCCCCTTCCCCATCTTCCTGGCCTCTCTCTCTTCCTCTCCTTTCCCCCTCCTCCTTCCTCCCCTTCATTTCCTTCTCCCCTCTCTACTTTACCCTCCCAGTTACCGTCCTATATTCCTGTCTTCCCCCATCCCCTTCTTTTTCTCCTCTCTTCCTCTTCCTCCTGTTCCTTTTCCTTTCTCTGTTCCCACCCTTCCCTCGCCTCTCCTCCTCCTCCATCTTCCTTCCCCATTTCTTCTGTCTGTCCAACCCCTTCTTCCTCCCATCCCTCTCCCTCTCTCTCTCCTCCTCCTCACCCCTCCCCTCTCCCCCTGTCTCCCCATCCCGTCTCCCACCCCCTCCTCTCTTTCCTCCTCCTCCTCCTCTCCCCATCTCCCGATCCTTCCCTTCCATCCCTCCTCCCGCTTCCTTACCTCATTCCCTCCTCCCTCTCCCTGTCTTCTCCCATCCCCCCCTCTCCCACCCTCTCCTCTCTTTCTCCCTCCCCTTCCTTCTCCCTCTCCCCGTCTCCCCATCCCTTCTCCCAACCCCCTCTTCTCTTTTCCTCCTCGTCCCCTCTCCCCGTCTCCCCATCCCTCTCCCACCCCCTCCTTCTTTTCCTCCTCCTCCCCTCTCCCCATCCCTCTCCCAGCCCCCTCTTCTCTTTTCCTCCTCCTCCCCTCTCTCCATCTCCCCATCCTTCCCCCCCCTCCTCTCTCCCCTTCCTCCTCCCACTTCCTTCCCTCCTCCATCCCCCCATCCTTTCCTCCCCTCCTCCTCCCACTTCCTTCCCTCCTCCCTCTCCCCGTCAACACTACCCCCACCCCCACCCCCTCCTTCCCCTTCCATGTCCTATCAGCTGAGTACACATTCAGTCATTTCGCAAAGACAGAGACACGGGCAGAGCGGAGCGGTTGGCAGATGCTGTGACGCTTCCAGGGAGAGATGTGGGTGTGTGTGGGTGTGCGTGTGGGTTGCGGGGGGATATGTGTGTGTGGGATGGGGGGGATGGGGCTGGGTTGGGGGTATGTGCGTGGGAGGGGGATATGCGGGTGTGCATGAGGGGGGTCATGTGCGTGTGGGAAGGGGGATGTATGGGCGATGGGGGGATATGTGTATGTCAGTGTGTGTGGGTATATGTGGGTGCGTGTGGGGGGTATGTGCGTGTGTGTGTGTAGGGGTGGTGTATGTGCGTGCGGGGGGGGATAAGCGTATGTCTGTGTGTGTGGGTATGTGTGTGGGTGCGTGTGTGTGGAGGGGGGGGGGGTATATATGTGGGTGTGGGTGTTGTGCGAGTGTGCAAGGTTTCTTGTTCCGTCTCTCTCTCTTTATCCTTTTCACTATTTCCTTTTCAGTCTGAACCTCTCCGACCTCTCTCTTTGTGGCTTTCTATTTATACTGCATTTGTCTCTTTTCTGCCTTTCTCTCTGCTCTGGCTTCTTGTCTGTCTCTTCTTCGGACCCTGATTTCTCTCTCTCTCTCTCCCTCTCTCTCTCTCTCTCTCTCTCTCTCTCTCTCTCTCTCTCTCTCTCTCTCTCTCTCTCTCTCTCTCTCTCTCTCTCTCTCTCTCTCTGTCTCTCTCTCTTATATATATGTGTGTGTGTGTGTATGTGTGTGTGTGTGTGTGTATGTTTATATATATATATATATATATATATATATATATATATATACATATATATACATATGTGTGTATGTGTGTGTGTGTGTATGCGTGTGTATGTGTATGTGTGTGTGTGTGTGTGTGTGTGTGTGTGTGTGTGTGTGTGTGTGTGTGTGTGTGTTTATATATGTATATATATATATATATATATATATATATATACATATATATATATATATATATGTGTGTGTGTGTGTGTGTGTGTGTGTGTGTGTGTGTGTGTGTGTGTGTGTGTGTGTGTGTGTGTGTGTGTGTGTGCGTGTGTGTGTGCGGTGTGTGTGTGTCTATATATATATATATATATATATATATATATATATATATATATGTATATATATATATATATATATATATAGCTGTGTGTGTGTATGAATGTATATGTATATATACATATGTGTATATATATGTGTATATATAAATATATACATACATACATACATACATACATATATATATATATATATATATATATATATATATATATATATATATATATATATATATATATATACGTACGTATATGTATATACATATTTGACCTTTACTACTTGCCCGGCTATTTCCATTCACCTGTAATGCTGAGTGATGTTAATCAGGCCTCAAGGGCAGGGGGGGGGGGAAGGGGGAGGAGTCACGTGGTGGGGGGGGGGAGTCACGTGGTTGGGGGGGAGGAGTCACGTGGTTGGGGGGGGGGTCACGTTGTGGGGGAGGGGGATCGCTCCTCTCTGCATAGTGTTCTAAATACTAATGATGATGATGATGATATTGATTTGAAGAGTGACAATGAGGGTGATTATGATTTGAATGATGATAATGATGAATGGGAGAGATTCGAATGATGATAATCCGACCGTTGGTTGAATAAATCACCATCTGTTGTTTTTGTTGTTGTTGTTATTGTGCGTTTCGTTGCGTTTGTTATCGTTATTATTATAATTGTTTTATTTCTATTAACAGGTTTATATTAGTATCAAAATTCGCAAGGATTTTTTTTTTTTTTTTTTTTTTTTTTTTTTTTTTTTTTTTTTTTTTTTAGGTTGGCAGCCCTGAGGAAATGACACGTGACTGTAGAGGCGGGGCTTATGTTCCATGTTAGCGTTAGAATATACGTCAGTAATGTAAACGCGTCATGTTGAAATAGCTCAGTGTTTGTTAAAATTTGTGAGTGGTAATCAAATGTGATTGTGTTGAAATATGGAAGGTTTCGTTAAAAAATGCAAGTATTCATTTGTTCAGTGTCCCGATCAAGGGCATTCCTAACCTGAAATCGGTGCGAGTAACCACATTCTTCTAAAATGTGATTCCATAAATATTTCTCGTGTCCATCAAGACCTAATTACACGAAAAAAATATCTAGAATAAAGCGGATATATATATTATCAATTTCATGGAATACGTCAGTGACAAATATACTTCGACTTGTAAGCTCTACGTAAAGTCCGTCGGACGCATATTTCACGGAGAGTTCCAATATTATCCTTATAATCGTGAAGCAGCGAGACAAACTGCAGTTGCGTCATGCTATTCGCGTGGCCATGACACGTAAGCTCCTGCATGCGACCTAGAATGCGGAACAATAGAGCGTGAGAGCCGCTAAAACTCAATCCCGTTAAAAGACAAAAGCGCATCGCCAGAAAGGTATTCTGGCGCGCCAAGAGGATCCGGAACCTAAAGACACGCCATCCGACCCGCCTTATCAACATGAGTAAAACCATTTGGCAAAGTAGATCTCTTGCATCTTAATGGTCTTAATGGAGGTATATAACCCTGGCTTAGTATAATGGGAAGTAAATAGCATACTATTACCGGTTAAAGTATGTTCCTCCTCGTTGCTTGTCAAATGATATTGATATACTACCGCCGCGTATGGGCTTTGAGGGAACCCGGGATCTCGCATTATCTCGAAGATAGGTTTCGAAACGGTTTCGAAATCGGACTCATTAGGAGTCTCGCAAGACCTCGGCTCGTGAAATTCGAGTCGGAGAAAACGCAATACCTACATCCGAGAATTAGAAAAAGAAAAAAAGAAATGGAGTAAAAGAAGTAAAGTGAAACATCTCATTAAGAGGTTTCGAATGTACACAATTTCGCATTTTTAGAACCGCTTTTGGTATGAAATGTTACCTCGATGGCGCGGCGGCTGGGAAATTGTTTATGCGAGAGGGAAATAGAGAATAATATTGGATTCAGACGAGAGAAAAGAGGAAAGTTGGGTGGAGGAGGTGGCGGAGGAGGAAGAAAGAGAGGGAGGGGAAGAGGAGCAGGAACAGGCGGAGGAGGAGGAGGAGAAGGAAGGGGTTGAGAAGAAGAAGGAGGAGGATAAGAAGAAGGAGGAGTAGAAGATGAAGAAGAAAGAGGAGGAGGAGGTGAAAAAAGAAAGAGGAGGAGGGGGAGAAGAAGGAGAAGGAGAAGTAAAAGAAGAAGGAGGAGGAGGAGGGGAGGAAAAGAAGAAAGAGAAGAAAAAGAAGACGAAAAAGGAGGAGGAGAAGAAGAAGAAGGAAGAAGAGGGGGAGGAGAAGAAGAAGCAGAAGAAGACGAAGAAGGTAGATAAGGAGGAGGAGAAGAAGAATGAGAATAGGTTGGGTGAGGAGAAGAAAAAGAAGAATGAGGAAACGAAGGAGGAGGAGGAGGAGGAAGTGGTGGCTCTCAGCGACCGATAAATTGTTCAAGAAAAGTATTGAGAAAAGCCTAATGACTTGAGAATATGAGAACAGACGGAGAACTGCGTCGCTGCCTTCATGGGTTCTTGCTCAAAATACAAGCTCCTTTTCAGACGTTTTGTCGAGGATGAAATGATCGGGAAAACGCAAAAAAAAAGAAGAAAGAAAGAGAAATGATATACAACCATTCTGGGGTGAATTGTGAATGTCAAGAAATGAGAAGAGAGAGAAAATAAGCATAAAAAGTTTGGAAATGTAGGACATGGCAAAAAAAGAAAAAAGAAAAAAGTTGTACAATCATTCCGGGGATGAATTGTGAATGTCAGAAATGAGACAAGAAAAACAAAAACATAAGAAGTATAGAAATGTAGGACATCCTAGCAAAAGAAAAAAGAAAAAAGAAAAAAGTTGTACAATCATTCCGGGGATGAATTGTGAAAGAAAAAAAAGAAAAAAAAAAAAAAAAAACATAAGAAGAATAGAAATGTAGGACATCCTAGCAAAAAAAAAAAAAAAAACATATATATATATATATATATATATATATATATATATATATATATATATATATATATATATATATATATATATATATATATATAATCATTCTGGGGTGAATTGTGAATGACAGATATGAGAAGAGAAAAACAAAAACATAAAAAGTTTAAAAATTTGGGATATTCTCCCCCCCCCCCCAAAAAAAAAAAAAAAAAAATAATAAATGAATAAATAAAAAAACATATCGAAATATCTGGCGGACGAAATGCGTTAACGAAAAGAAAAAGAATGATGTCCGAACGAAACTTAGGGAGAAGGAATAAAAATGATGATAATGATGATGATATTGATGGTGGTGATGATTATGATGAAGGGAAAGAAGGAAAGGAAGATGGTGATTATGAGGATGATGTGATGAAGATGATAATCATGATGAATGAGGAGGAGGAGGAGGGGGATGATTAAGAAGACGATAGATAGAGAAGAATATGATAATGATGACCATGAAGGAGGAGAAGGAAAAGAAAAAGAAGAAAGACGACATGATATAATGATGATGGTGAAGGAGAAGGAGGAGAAAAAGATGAATGACGACATGATGAAAAAGATGATAATAAAGGAGAAGGAAGAAGCAAAGACGAAAGAAAAGAAGAAGAAGAAGAAAAAAGAAAAAACAAATAATGAATATGAAGAAGTAAAAAAGAAAAAAGAAAAAAATATATGAATATGAAGAAGGAAAAAAGAAAAAGAAAATAACGATGAAGAAGAAAAAAAGAAAAAGAAAATAACGATGATGAAGAAGAAGAAAAAAAGAACCCCCCCCCCCCAGAACACCATACACAAGACAGACTCGGCAACGACAGAGCGACGAGCGAGAGAGACTCCATTTGCGTGCGTTTTCGGGGCAAGAAATATAAAAATGTTTTTTTTGTTTTTAGAGGCGAAATCCGTGTAAATCCATTAACAGACGGACGCAGGGGGGGGGGGGGGGGGGGGCGAACGCTGCCTCTGGATTACGTAATACGTTTTGTGATATTAATACCGACTCGGTCTTCTCGCGTTGATAAGTCGGTCTGTTTTGTCTCGTGTTTGGGTTCTGATGGAGTGGGTCTGCGCTGTGGGGTTTGTTTGGGGTGGTTAGAGGAAATGTGGATTGATAAAGAGAGGGAGAGAGAGAGAGAAAGACAATATGTATATAGTTTTTTTTTTCAAAAGTATAGATTTTTTTTTTTTTTTTTTTTTTTTTGAGTGTGTGTAGTTTGGAAACATGTATGAAATGTATGCATATATGAGGTATTTGTTTGTGCTTGTGTGTTTCTTTTTTTTCTTTCTTTCTTTCTTTCTCTCTTTCTGTCTCTCTCTCTTTCTTTCCTTATTCTTTAAAAAACATTCCTCCGTTTACCTTATGAATGTTTGTGTGTTTATATATATTTTTTCTTTCTTCTTTCTTTCTCTCTCTCTCTCTCTCTCTCTCTCTCTCTCTCTCTCTCTCTCTCTCTCTCTCTCTCTCTCTCTCTCTCTCTCTCTCTCTCTCTCTTTCTTTCCTTATCCTCTAAAACTTTCCTCCGTTTAGCTTACGAACTTAGCGTAGAAAGGATATAGGGATGAAAAAAATTCAGAATTACAGGTATGAAACGAACCACAAATAGAGAAGATACATGGATTAAAGATGACATGCAGGGACGTTGCAATTAACAATGAGAGGAAACGTGAAAAATTAAGATGCGTCGTTAATCAATTAATTTGATGAGTGTGTGATAATTTCAACTACTTGATAAAGACGATAATTATATAAGACATCTGTTCGTTTGCATAAGTGATGTCGGGAACTCCCCCCCCCCCCCCCCGCTATCTGCCCCCTGTGAATGAAAAGATATAAGACTGATGAGAGTTGCATGTTGTTGTTTTTTATCATCATTTAGTCTAACCCTTTCTATCTCACATTCTCAGTCTTTATTTCAGTATTGTTCTGTATCTTTGTCTCTGTCTCTCTGTTGTTCACTCTCTCTATGTCTATCTATCTATCTATCTATCTTTCTCTCTCTCTCCTCCCTGCCTCTCTCTCTCTCTCTCTCTCTCTCTCTCTCTCTCTCTCTCTCTCTCTCTCTCTCTCTCTCTCTCACTATCTATCTATCTATCTATCTATCTTTCTCTCTCTCTCTCACACACATACATAGATATATAGATAGACAGATAGATGAATAGACAGTAACATGAATAGATATATAAATAGATAACTAGACAGATAAACAAACATAACAACACACAAATAGACAGACAAACAGAAAGACACAGAAAGAAAT
>NC_091591.1:10482362-10484862 GCF_042767895.1 Penaeus vannamei | reverse complement strand
CTCTCTCTCTCTCTCTCTCTCTCTCTCTCTCTCTCTCTCTCTCTCTCTCTCTCTCTCTCTCTCTCTCTCTCTCTCTCTCTCTCTCTCTCTCTCTCTCTCTCTCTCTCTCTCTCTCTCTCTCTCACCTCTTTTTCTTCTCTTTTTCTGAAGCTATCGCCGAAATCTTTGAGGTGATTTGTCATTTTTTGCTTCAGTAAAACTCCTTAAAGATTTTTAACTTTTTTATCTTTTTTTTTTTCGGAAAAGCTTTGATAACTTTTTCGATTTCGGATTTTTAATTGTAGTTGTTGCCAGAGGTTTTTGCTGCTTTTGTTGATGTTTTTGTTAATCGTTGTCGTCGTCCGTATTGTTGTTGTTTTGTTAATCGTTCTCAGTGTCTTTGTTGTTTTTGGTTGTTTGTTTTGTTGTTGTTTTAAAGCGTTCTCAGTCTCTTTGTTGTTGTTGTTTTTTTTCCTTTTTTTGTTCTTGTTTTGCTAATCGTTATCATTATAATTAGTTTTTTTTGTTTGTTTTGATGTTGTTTTTCATCGGTCTCGTTGTCATTGTTGTTGTTGTCATTGTTGTTGATAATGGAGTGGGAGGGAGAGAGAGGGAAGTAGTGGGAGGGAAGGAATGGGAAGGAGGGGAAGAAAGGAGTGAGAGGGAGGAGGAAGGAATAGGAGGGAGGGAGGAGGAAGGAGTGCAAGGAAGAGAGGAAGGAAGGAGTGGGGAGGGAGGGAGGGAGGAGGAAGGAGTGGGATGGTGAGGGAGTGATGGAGGGAGAGGGAGGGAGGAAGGAAGGAGTGGGAGAGAGTAGGAGCTGATGGAGTGAGAGGGAGAGGGAGGGAAGGAGGGGGGAGAGAGGGAGGTTAAGAGGGGAGGGAGGTAGGAGTCGGATGGTAGGGAAGGGACTGAATGGGAGGGAGGGAGGAAGGATGGAGTGGGAGAGAGTAGGAGGGATGGAGTGAGGAGGGAGGGAGGAATAGGAGGGAGAGGGAGAGAAGGATTGGGAGGGGGGTGAGGATACAGTAGGAGGGAGGGGAAAATAAGTAGAACAAGCTTCCGCTCTAACATAAGCCAGGAGGGGGTGGGGTGGGAGATAGGGAGGGTAAAGGAGTGGGGAGAGATGAGGGGACGGTGAAGAGGGGGAGGAAGGAGTGTATATGAAATAGAGAGGGATGTGAGAGAGGAGAGAAAGACAAGATGAGGAGGAGGAGGAGGAAGGAAGAATAAGGTTGGGAAGGATAGGAGGGAAAAAGTAGAAGGGGAAGGAAGAAGGAGACTGAGTGGAAGAAAAGGAGGGGGAAGAGAATGAGGAAAATGGAACAGAAGAGAAAGTGGGGATAAAAAAAAATAATAATAAGAACAGCCAAAGAGGGGAGAAAGAAGAAGAAAAAGGGGAGAAGGTAGCTAAAGAACACCCCCATTCCCCTTCCCTCTCCCCCTCCCTCTTCCCCCCCTTTCACTCCTCCCCCTCCCCTTTCCCCCCTCTTCCACCCCTTCCCTCCCCCTCTTCCACCCCTCCCATCTCCCCCTTCCCTCTCTCCCCTCTCCCCTTCCTTCTCCCCCTCCCCCTCCCCACCGTCCCCTTCTTCTAGCCTCTCGGGGAACGAAGAGAGGGCTCTGAGAGGGGAAAAAACGGATGGTTTTAGCACTTGGGAGTCGGCGGTCGGGAGGATTCGGCTGGGGATGCTGAGGAGGGGGGGAGGTTATTTTCGTTATTGATGTTGTTGGTGGTGTTGATGGTGATGTTGTTGTTGGTGTTGTTACTGTTATTGTTAGAGGTGTTGTTATAGTTGGAGTGGTTGTTATTATTGTTATTGTTGGAGGTGCTGTTACTGTTGTTATTGTTGGAGATGTTATTACTGTTGTTATTGTTGTTTCTGTTGGAGGTGTTATTGCTGTTTTTATCGTTGGAGGTACCATTGTTGGTGTTATTGTTGTTTTGGTTAATGGTATTGTTATTGTTAATGATGCTGTTATTGTTGTTCTTGTTGAAGGTGTTATTGTTGGAGGTGCTGTCATTGTTGTTATTGTCGCTGTTGTCATAATCATTACTGATGTTGTGGTTATTGTTATTGATATCCTCAATCTAATCATGATTGTTTTATGATGCTGCTGTTGCTGTAATTGTCGTTATTGCCATTACTGTTTTGGCATTGCCATTGTTATCATCATCATCATCGTTAGTGTTATTGTCATTGTTGTTATTGTTATTGTTATTATTATAGAGTTATTATTATTATTTCATCGCTTATACTTCTTAACAATTTATTTTTTTCTCTGATATTTATACTAAATTAACGAAGTGTCAGGGGTCAGTATAGAAGGATAATATATATAGTATTGATAAACGCAAAGAAAATATGAATAAATAGATAAATGAATTAGAAATGAAACACATAAAATAAGACAGTTAAACACACGGAAAAAATATGAATTGATCAATAAATGAATTAAAAATGAAAAACGAAAAATAAGACAGTTACCCGCATTAAAAGATAAAAAAAAGTTAAAAGTT
>NC_091591.1:10449862-10454862 GCF_042767895.1 Penaeus vannamei | reverse complement strand
AGGTAGGAATGTGGAAGGAAATTCGGATTTCAGTGTTATTTTCTCTCTCCCAGTCATCTTTTCCTCTCTGTTTTCCTCTCCTCCCATCGTTTCCTTCTCCTCCCTGTGGTCAAATTCTACGTTCGCATTCTTTATGTCTGTCTATCTGTCTTTCTTTCTTTCTGTCTTTCTCTCTCTCTCTTTTTTCTCTCCCTCTCTCTTTATCTCTCTGTCACTCTCTCTCTCTCTCTCTATCTATCTATCTATCTATCTATCTATCTATCTATCTATCGATCTATCTATCTCTATCTCTCTTTTATTCTCTCTCTCTCTCATTCATCATTTCGCTTCCCGTCCCCCACGCCTTACCCATCATATAGCACCCTTACTCTCCGTTACCCATTTCCCTTAATATTTCTCCTCTTACCTTCATCTCCCAGTGTGCTCTCCCGTTAGTGTCCCCTTTCCCCTTGCCCTACCCCCCCCCCCCACCCCCTTCCTCTTGCACCTCCAAGTACCCGCCCCCGGTGCTTCTTAGACCCCCCTCCCCCCACAGCACCAACATCCTTCGGTACAATCTCTCCCACAATCCCCCCCTTCCACCAATGCACTCAACACTCATGTGCTTCATCTCTCTCTCTCTCTCTCTCTCTCTCTCTCTCTCTCTCTCTCTCTCTCTCTCTCTCTCTCTCTCTCTCTCTCTCTCTCTCTCTCTCTCTCGCTACCTTCGTCCCATTCTCCCTCCTTCCTTCTTCCCATCCCCTTCATTTCCTCTCCCTCTCTCACTCTTTCTCCCTCTTTCTCTCTCTCTTTATCCATCCTCCCTCCCTCCCTCTCTCTCCCTCTCTCCATCTCCTCTCTCTCCTTCTCTCTCTCCCCTTACCTCCTTCTCTCTCTCCTCTCTCTCCATCTCCACCTCTTTCTCTCTCTCCCTCTCTCATCTCCTTCTCCTCTCCTTCTCTCTCTCTCTCTCTCTCTCTCCTTCTCTCTCTCTCTCTCTCTCTCTCTCTCCCACTCTCATTCTCTCTCCCTCTCTCTCCATCTCTCTCTCTCTCTCTCTCTCTCCCCACCTCCTTCTCTCTCCCCCTCTCCCTCTCCCTCTCCATCTCTCTCTCCTATCTCTCTCTCTCTCTCTCTCTCTCTCTCTCTCTCTCTCTCTCTCTCTCTCTCTCTCTCTCTCTCTCTCTCTCTCTCTCTCTCTCTCTCTCTCTCTCTCTCTCTCTCTCTTCTCTCCCCACCTCCTTCTCTCTCCCTTCTCTCTCTCCTTCTCTCTCTCTCTCCTTCTCTCTCTCTCTCTCTCTCTCTTCCACACACAAGGCCCAAGACGAGCAAGTGACGGCATCTAATAACACATTACATCTTGCTAAGCATTCATTCGAATCTCGAGAGTAATCAATGGTCGGCAAATTTAATTACGATTTTGAATTTAGCTCTTGATTAAACCTAGCGTGTGCGTGTGTTGGTTGTGTACGTGTCTGAGTGTATATGTGTGTGTGTTGTTTGGATGTTTGTGTGTAGGTGTGGGTGTTAGTGCGTGTGTGTGTGCCCTGATTTTTTTTTTTTTTTAAATACTGGATTTCAATCTCTCTATCTATCTATCTATCTATCTATCTCATTCTTTCTTTATACCTATATATCTATCCGCATGTCTGTCTGCTTCTCTCTCTCTCTCTCTCTCTATCTCTCTCTCTATCTCTCTCTCTCTCTCTCTCTCTCTCTCTCTCTCTCTCTCTCTCTCTCTCTCTCTCTCTCTCTCTCTCTCTCTCTCTCCTCTCTCTCTCTTACTTCCTCTTCTTACTCCTCTCACCCTTTTCCCTCCTTCCCTCCCCTCCTCACCTCTCCCTTTCATCCCTTCCCCTCCTTAACTCTTTCCCTCCCTCACTCCCTTCCTTCCTTCTATTCCTTCTCTCCTTGTTTACTCCCTCTCTTCATTCCTTCTACCTCTTTCTCTCTTTCTTTATCTCTCGAGTTACTCCTCTTTCTTTCTCTTCCTTCCCTACCGTCCTCCTCCCCTCTCCCCTTCCTTTCCATCTTCTCTCTCTCTCTCCCAACTCACTCCCTCTCCCCCTCTTTCTCTCCCTCCCTCCCTTCCTTTCTCCTTCTCTCCCTCTCTCCCTCTCTCTTACTCTTTCTTTCTCTCCTTCCCTCCCACCCTCCCTCCCCTCTCCCCTTCCTTTCCCTCTTCTCTCTCTCTCTCTCCCAACTCACTCCCTCTCCCCCTCTTTCTCTCCCTCCCTTCCTTCCTTTCTCCTCCTCTCCCTCTCTCTTCCTCTCTTACTCTTTCTTTCTCTCCCGAGTTACTCCAGCGAGCGTTAAATATTTGTTTAGAAGCGTCGGAAGTTACAAACACGCCCTCCCTCCCTCCTCTCCCTCCCTCACTTCCCTCCCTCCTCCCCCCTCACCCCCTCCCCCTCTCCTTCCATCACCCCCCCCCCTCCCCGCTCGTCTGCCGTCGTTGGCATTCATTTCGGTGTTGGAAAAGCAAGGGACATAAATATTAGCTTTGGCCATGGCTGTAACAACACAAGGCATTTTTTTGTGTGTTTCTTTTCTTCTTTCTAATCTCTCTCTCTCTCTCTCTCTCTCTCTCTCTCTCTCTCTCTCTCTCTCTCTCTCTCTCTCTCTCTCTCTCTCTCTCTCTCTCTCTCTCTCTCTCTCTCTCTCTCTTTATTTATTTATTTATTTTTTTGTGGGTGTATTTCTTCTTCTTTCTCTTTTTCTGTGGGTATTTTCTTTTTTTTTTTTTTAGTGTTTGTCTTTTTCGTTAATTTGTGTGAAGTGAGATATCGTCTTTTTTTTAGGTTGCGCTTTATCAAGTTATTGTTGTTGTTGTTTTGTTGTTATTTTTGTTGTTGTTGATGTTGTTGTTGTTTTTGTTTTTGTTTTGTTGTTGTTTTAGTTTTTGCTTTTAGTTGTCCTTTTTTTTAGTTTGTTTCTTCGTTTCTTTGGCTTGATGTCTTTTGTTGTTTTTATTGTGTTTACCTTATCGTGTTTATCATCATGGTAAGGATTTATTCATTAATTCATTCACATGTTTTAAAGTTTTTTTCATGTCTTATCTACTGTTTTTTATATTTATTTTTAATTTCGTATTTACTTTATATCTATTTTCATTTTCGTATTTAATCTATGCTTCTTCTTTTATGTATATATATTTTTTATTTATCTTATTTCTTATATATATATTTTTTTTTTCTTTTTTTTTTCGTAACGGCACCCCAAACTCCTTTCGTCCTTCCAGTGCCACCTTTTTTCCTTTGAGTGCCACCTCCCCCCCCCCCCATGCCTTTACAGCTGACTACCTCCTCACTTGTTCCGCGAATTCCGTGCCACTCGAGACAAAATAAACATGGGTTGAAAGATAAACAGGATAAATTCGTTAGAAACATGGATAAGAATGGAGAAAATAAACATGGACTAAAAGAAAAGGAAAAATGTAGGAAAAAAAAAAAAAGAGAACACAGTAAATAGATGTAAAGTAGATAAACCAATAAACCTAACAATGAAAAAAAGAAAGAAAAAAAAGAAAAAGAAAAAGAAAAAAAAAGAATGTATATATATATATATATATATATATATATATATATATATATATATATATATATATATATATATATATATATATATATATATATATATATATATATATATATGCAGCTAAAGTGAAAATTTAAAGTAAGCATAAGTTAGGTTGACAAAAGGAACATATGTAAACTTCCTCAGAAGAATGGGAGCAGCAAAAGAAAAGGAATAATAAATAAATAAATAAATAAATAAAATAAAAAGTATGAAATGAAATAAAACAAATATCAAATAGATTTTTAAAAATAAATAAAATAAGAATGAAAAAGCCCAAATAAAAACAATAAATAGATGAAAATAGAAATAAAAAAGCCAAAGAAGAGGCCTAATAAGCACTGATAAACAGCTGATAAGCGGTTGATAAGCAACTGAATTGACTTGTTTGGCGAGATACTATAAAGGAGGGTCACGTGACACGGAGATAGGTGGAGGGTGAGAGAAAGAGAAGAGGTTAGAGGGAGAATTAGAAAGAGAGAAGATGAGAGGAAGAGAAAAAGAGGGGGGGCAGAGGAAAGAAGATAAAGAAAAAGAGAAAGAGAGAAGATGAGAGTAAAAAAAAGGGAGGAAAGAAGATAGGTAAAAAGAGAAAGAGAGATGATGAGACTAAGAGAAGAAGAGGGAAGGGAGACGAGGGAAAGAAGATAAAGAAAAAGAGAAAGAGAGATGAGAGAAAGAGAAAAGGGGAGGAGGAGACGGGGGAAAGAAGATAAAGAAAAAGAGAAAGAGAGAAGATGAGAGGAAGAGAAACAGGGCGGATGCGAGAGGTAGAAAGAAGAGAGATAGGAGCAAGAATGGGGATGGGAGAAGAAGAAAGAAAGGGGATAGGAGAAAGAGAGAAAGTCATAGAAAGAGAAAGAGAGGAGAGAAAGATAAAAAATTAAGAGAGGGTGGCAGACAAAGACAATAAGAGTTTTGAGAAAAGAGAATGAGACAAAGAAAGAAAAAAACAAAGACAAACAAAAAACACACACAAAAAACAATAAAACACAAAGAAAACCTACAAAACAATCCCCCCAAAAAATCAAAGAAAAACACCAAACGAACGAAGGAAACAAGAGATAATCCACAATAATAACATAAACAAAGAAACAAAAACACACAAAAAAGGACAAAAAAAACACACACCGATAACTCAATTACATTTAATTAATTTCATTTAAGATCTTTACCAAATCGTCTCCGTCTTAGATACGCCCAGAGTTCAAAAGGAATTCAAAATGATGTTGCAAAATGCTCTTCAATTTTTTGGCAAAGGAGATTGCACCTTGCAGAGTCTTTTCTTAAGGCAAATTAGCGCGTGTGTTGAGCGCGTGTGTGTGTGGGTGGGTGTTCCTTCCCTTCTCCTGTTCATCCTTGTTGTTGTTATTGTTGTTATCTCTCTTGTTTTTGTTCTTGATGTTGGTGTTGTTGGTGTTGTTATTGTTGTTGTTTGTTTTTGT
>NC_091591.1:10429862-10432362 GCF_042767895.1 Penaeus vannamei | reverse complement strand
ACATCTGTATGACCCAAGTATGCCCATAGTATGAGGCATACTAGTGTGTGTGTATATGCCTTTATCATAACCAAAGTATATCTTCAACACGACCAAATTGACATCTGTATGACCTAAGTATGCCCATTGTATGAGGCATACTTGTGTGTATTTGTGTGTGTGTGTCCGTGTGTATGTGTGTGTATGTATGCCTTTATCATAACCAAAGTATATCTTCAACACGACCAAATTGACATCTGCATGACATAAGTATGCCCATTGTATGAGGCATACTTGTGTGTGTGTGTGTGTGTGTGTGTGTGTGTGTGTGTGTGTATGTATGCCTTTATCACAACGAAAGTAAATCTTCCTCACGCCCAAATTTTCATCCCCTGTGTGACCCCAGTATGCCCTAAGTATGAGGCTCAGTATGACTTTAATTCCGCGAATGTTCGAGATTTCACTTAATACCAAGTGAGCAAAAAAAAGTCTCGCAGGAACTCGCACTTTTGGAGAATAGCTCTTGCTTTGAGTGTATTGCAGATTGCAATAATCTTCCTCTCTTTTGTAAGTTTTTTTTTTTTTTTGTAATTTCTATATCGGTTCCTCTCTTTTGTAAGTTTTTTTTTTTTTTTTTGTAATCTCTATATCGGTATAATTTCTCTATTCATTTATCAATATATGTTCATTTATTTACCTATTGATCTATCTATACATATCTTTGTAGTTATTCATATATTCATTTATCTATATGTTTATTCATTTACCTATCGGTCTATCTATACATATCTCCGTATTTATTCATATATTCCTTTATCTATATATGTTTATTTATTTACCTATCTATCGGTCTATCTATATACATTTCCGAATTCATTCACCTTTTTATCTATTCAATTATCTATTAGCTGATATGAGAGGTAAATGGAAAGAAAATTTTCAATTCCTTTTTCTCTGAACGGAAAACTTTTCGCCTGAGAGAAGCAAGTGGATGATAACCTCAATTTTCAATAATGAGAAAGAGGAAGATGGGAAGAGAGAGAGAGAGAGAGAGGGAGAGAGAGAGAGAGAGAGAGAGAGAGAGAGAGAGAGAGAGAGAGAGAGAGAGAGAGAGAGAGAGAGAGAGAGAGAGAGAGAGAGAGGGAGGGAGAGAGGGAGGGAGGGAGGGAGAGAGGGAGGGATGGAGGGAGGGAGGGAGAGAGAGAGAGAGTAGAGAGAGAGAGAGAGAGAGAGAGGGAGAGAGGGAGGGAGAGAGAAAGAGAGAGAGGGAGGGAAAAAAGGGAGAGAGAGAGAGAGGGAGAGAGGGAGAGAGAGAGAGAGAAAGAGAAAGAGAGAGAGAGAGAGAAAGAGAAAGTAATACAGAGAGAGAGAAGAGCAAGAGAAAGAAAGAAAGTGAGAGAGAAGAGAAAGCGAACGAGCGAGCGAGCGAGCGAGCGACAGAGAAAAAAAAATAGCTACGCACAGACACGGAGAATGAAACGGGGAGAAAGAGAGAGAGAGGAAGGCAAAGGCAGAGAGAGGTAAAGGAGAAAAGGAGAAGAAAAAGAGGAAGAAGTTCGTGGCTTTAGAGGAAAGATAAATTCACTGAAGCGAAGTGGTTGGTCTCAACATCGGAAGGGAAGAGCTGAAAAACGCAGATAAAGTGAGAGAGAAAGAGAAAGAGAGAGAAGGGGATGGAGAGCGAGAGAGAGAGAAAGAGGAAGAGAAAGAAGGGGATGGAGAGCGAGAGAGAGAGAAAGAGGAAGAGAGAGAAGGGGATGGAGAGCGAGAGAGAGAGAAAGAGGAAGAGAGAGAAGGGGATGGAGAGCGAGAGAGAGAGAAAGAGGAAGAGAGAGAAGGGGATGGAGAGCAAGAGAGAGAAAAAGAGGAAGAGAGAGAAGGGGATGGAGAGCGAGAGAGAGAGAAAGAGGAAGAGAGAGAAGGGGGATGGAGAGCGAGAGAGAGAGAAAGAGGAAGAGAGAGAAGGGGATGGGAGAGCGAGAGAGAAGGAGGTGGCGGAGGAAGGGGAGAGAGAAAGGGAGAAGAAAAGAAAGAGAGAGAGAGGCTGAAAGACAAACATAGAATGAGTGAGGAAAAAATACAAAAAAACAAGTGACACAAAAAACAAAAACAAAACAAATGAAAAGATGAAATAAACAACAAAACAAAACAAAACAAAAAGTCAAAATAATGAAGAGAAAAAAAATGAAGATCTAAAAGAAGTGGAAACAATCGAATAACAATCGAGTAAAAGATTTAAAAAAAAAAAAAAAAAAAAAAAAAACGAAGAAGATAAAAGATTAAAAAAAAAAAAAAAGAAGAAGATAAAAGATTAAAAGAAAAAAAAAATCCTAAAAGCCCGGCGAATCCTCAAAGCCAAGGAAGAAAGGAATATTCTGGCTTGGATGATTCTCACTCAATTATGTGATGGTCTTTGCGTCTTCTTTATTGTTTTTTTCTCTCTTGTCCAGTTTACGTATTCTTCTCCTTTCTTTTTTCTTTTTTTTTCTTCTTCTTCTTTCTTTTTCTTTTTTTCTTTCTT
>NC_091591.1:10417362-10422362 GCF_042767895.1 Penaeus vannamei | reverse complement strand
TGGTTCGTCTTTAGTTCGAATTTTCGGTACAACTTGAGGCGGATTGCAATACGAGAATGAATGCAATGCTGCTGGCGGTGGGTCTTTACCTCGGGGTTGCAACATGCACTTGCTCATGTCATTGAAGTGAGGTCTGTTTTTCTCTTTAACTTTTGGGTTTTTTTTGGGGGGGGGGTTTGTATTGCTTTGTTGTGTGTGTGTTTGTGTTTTTGTTTTTTGGGGGGCGTGTGTTTGTCTATTTTTTTCGATTCTCTGTTCTCTCTCTCTCTCTCTCTTTCTGTTTCTGTCTTTCTCTCTCTCTCTTTCTGTCTCTGTCTGTGTGTGTGTGCGTGTGTGTGTGTGTGTGTGTGTGTGTTTATCTATCTATCTGTCTTGTCTCTTCCAGTTGCAGTTATTCTTTCATTTCTCTCTTTTCCTCTTATTTCTCTTATTCTGTTGCTGTTCTGTTGTTATGTTCGAAAAAGGAAATATCCTCTTTTTTCCCTGCCATTCTATTTCTCTTCCTCGTATTGTTATCCGTCGCAGAAATAGATAAATAAATAAACGAAAATCCTCTTTAAACTCTAACGAATCATCCTTCAATGTAATTAGACATTTCCGACACACAACGAAACAATAATGATTAAAAAATGAAAAAAAAAATAAAAACATTTTTCGCAAGAGAGCCCGAAAAGATAGGGACAAAATCTCCGAGGAAAAGCTGTCTAGCTGTCTCTCCCTCTGTCAGGCGGCGTGTCCGTGCTGACCTGGGTTTCGGGAGGTCAGCACAAGACCAGACGCCATGTAAGGTCACCCAGGGATCGACCTAACGCATTCCTACTGTACTGATCTGTCTCTCACTCTTTGTCTGATGGACATGCGCTCCCCTACCCGTTTAGTCTCTTTGTTTATGTTTTGCTGTTTTGGTGTTTCATTGTGTATTGCACGTTTTAGGTGTATTGTATGGACGGATGTGTGTATGTGTGTACTGGAATGCATTGGAGTATACACTTATGTATGTATATTCATATGCACGCATTTATAAACATACAAATACGTGTATATATGTATATATATATATATGCATATATATATATATATATATATATATATATATATAAATATATATATATATATATATATATATATATATATATATATGCGTATTTGTAGGTATATAAATGCGTGCATATGAATATACATACATAAGTGTATACCCCCCTGCATTTCAGTACACACATACACATCCGTCCATACAATACACCTAAAATCGATGTATACATATATGTATACATGTGTGCATGTATATATATATATATGCATATGTATGTATTACGTATCAAAGTATGCATTTATCTATGTATAAATATATGCAAATATATATATATATATATATATATATATATATATATATATATATATATATATATATATATATATATATATATATACATATATATATATATATATATGTATATATATATATATTTGCATATATTTATACATAGATAAATGCATACTTTCATACGTAATACATACATACATACATATATATATATATATATATATATATATATATATATATATATATATATATATATATATATATATATATATATATATATATATATATATATATATATATATATGCATATGTATATATATGCATATGTATGTATTACGTATCAAAGTATGCATTTATCTATGTATAAATATATGCAAATATATATATAATATATATATATATATATATATATATATATATATATAAATATATATATATATATATATATATATATATATATATATATATATGTATATATATATATATGCATATATTTATACATAGATAAATGCATACTTTGATACGTAATACATACATATGCATATATATACATATGCATATATATATATATATATATATATATATATATATATATATATATATATATATATATATATATGTATATATATATATATGCATATATTTATACATAGATAAATGCATACTTTAATACGTAATACATACATATGCACATATATACATGCACACATGTATACATACATGTATACATCGATCCATACATCACACGTGATACATGCATACATGCTTCCATATATACATACATACATACATACATACATACATACATACATATCTACAAGCAAACCAACAAACTAACAAAAATAAACAAAACAACCAGTTCACCATAAATCCTCCACAAACACAGACAAACAACCAAACAAAATATTCAAACAAGCGAACAAGGACACAGAGAAACAAACACAAACACACACGTAAGACAAATTGCAAAACAGAGTGTATGTCGCGTGAAACATGCATTGACGGAAGTGTAATGGCTTTAAAAATGTAATTTTTGTTGTATGATTTATTTAGCTATTGTGCCTGGGAGGAGGAAAGGAGGGGGAGGGAGATGGGAGAGGGAAGAAGGAAGAGGAGAAGAGGGAGAAGGGGGAGGAAGGGAAGAAAGGTGTGGGAAGGGTAATGAGAGAAGGTAGAAGATTACGCATTTTTTTTTTTTTTAAGTTTGATATATATATATATATATATATATATATATATATATATATATATATATATATTTATATATATTTATATATATATGTATATATATATATATATATATATATATATATATATATATATATATATATATATATATATATATATATATCCCTCTCTCTTTCTAGCTATCTATCTATCTATGTATGTATGTATGTATCTATCTATCTATCCATCTATCCTTCCCCCCCCCCTTCTCCCTCTCTCTCTCTCTCTCTCTCTCTCTCTCTCTCTATATATATATATATATATATATATATATATATATATATATATATATATATATATATATATAAATATATCCATCTCTCTCTCTTTCTCTCTCTTCATCTCTCTCTCTTTCTCTCTCTGTGAATAAGGTAATTTTATGATGAAATGAAACTAGTTAGCTGTAAAGTGCACGAACTGACACAAGAAAAGATACATTGTTATCAAAAAGTTTCACGATAATCATTACGATAAAGATAACAATAACAGGGAAGCAATATTGGTTATTATGAATATGAGGAGGATAAGGGTGATCATCGTATTAGTACTGGTAATGATGAGTACATTATAAGTGAGATTACACTAATGATAACAATAATGATAACTATCGTGGTGAGGAGGTGTCATCCTCCTCACCACGATGGTTATCATTACTGTTATCATTAGTGTTATCTCACTTATAAGGTCTCATCTTTGTTATCATCTTTGTACTGATAACAACGATGAGAATATCAGTATTGGTAATGATGATGATAACAACGAATTGATAATGGTTATGATGATTGTAGCAGTGTTAATAATGAGGATAATCATTCTTGTTAGGATTGTTATAATCGTCGGTGCTATCACCATCAAACATGATCATTATCAATGTTATTGCTATCATTATTATTGTTATTATTATTATCATTGTTACTATTATCATTGTTATTATTGTTGTTTTAATATTATCAGCGTTATTATTACTATTTTTAGTATCATTATTATTGTCATCACTATTATTATCATTACTTATTATTATTGTTAGTGCTATCATTATTATCAGATTCATTATTATCTTTATAATTATATTCATCATTATCATCATTATTATTTTATCATTATGATGATCATTTTGGGTATTATTATCATCATTTCTATTATTATCATTGCTATTATCATTATTATTATTATCATCATCGTTAATATTATTATTATCATTATTATTGTTGTTGTTATTAGTATTATTATTATTGTCATTATTATAATCATTATTATTTTTTTATCATTATTATTAGTAATGTTATCATTTTTATCATTATTATTATTATCCTTATTATTATCATTATTATTACCATTATCATTATTATCATTATTTCTATTATCATTATTATCATTATTTCTATTATCATTATTATCATTATTATTATCACTGTTGTTGTTATCATTATCATTATCATTATTATTATTATCATCATTATTATTATCACTATCATTATTATTATCACTATCATTATCATTATTATCATTATTATCATTATTATCATTGCTATTATCTTTACTATTGTTGGTTCTGTTATTGTTAGGATATAGCTGTTTTTGTCATTATTGTTCTCATTATTACCATTACTAATATTGTTGTTGTCCTTGTTGTTATTATCATTAGCATTGTTATTATTATCATTATCATCATTATCCTCATACTCATTAATCATCATCATGGTCATCACTATAATCATTATCATTGTAATTGTTTTTGTTATCATTATCAGTATCATTATCATCATTGTTATAACAATAACAAAGATGTTCAAAAGGTCCCTTCCTTGCAACAACAACAACAAGGCAAAAAAAAAAAGAAAAAAAAATCATAGGGTGGCATCTGCAAGTGCTTCCATGCGGGGAATGAGATGTATTTCTGCTTTCATGCATTCTTTTATACATAATTCTTTTTTCTCTTTCTCGTTTTGTGCCTTGATGTGCGTGCTTTAGGTCCCCGTGCTTGTGTTTGCATCCACTTTGCATACGTGTGCGACCAACGTGAGTTTCTGTTTTCTTGCAACTTTTTTTTTTTTTTAATCTTTTTTCGTAGATTTATTTAGAGTTTCATCCGTAATGTAGCTCGTGTGCTTGCGCCAGTCTCAAAGCAATTCAAATGCGTAGTTCGTGGAGGAAAAAGCAATGGATAGTTTTTTTTTTTTTTTTTTTTGCTTTTTTGTTCGTCTTCTTTATAAGGAACTGATTTTTTCTTCTTCAGATATTTTGTAGATGTGTTGGGGGAGAGAGAGAGAGGGGGTGGGAGGAAAGGGAGGGAGAGAGAGGAGGGAAGGAGAGAAAGAGAGGAGGAGGGAGGAAGGGAGGGAGAGGATGTGAGGATTGAAAGAGAGGGGGAAGGGAGGAAGGGAGGGGGAGAGGGAGGAGAGAGAGGGGGGGTGGGAGGAAAGGGAGGGAGAGAGAGGAGGGAAGGAGA